>NW_027226524.1:0-20000 GCF_022539635.2 Chironomus tepperi
TTGTTGTAAATTAATTTTGTGCCTTCATTAAAAATTCATTGCAGATGATTTATTTATTAATTGAATATTTTTGGTTGAAGATTTAATTTTTGAGAAGTGATTTGAGAGGGAATTTGTTAGCCAGGAGGGTGTATTGTAAGCTATGCAATAGGCCGTGTATCAGATGAGGTGTTTGACAGACTCTAAGCCAGACAGATCAACAGTCACGCAAATATGTGACAGTGACACAAATCGAAAGTCACACAGATTGACAAGCACAAAAAGTGACAGCTACACAGAGTAACAGTCCCACAGTCCGACAAACTCACACAGATCAACAGTCACACATATCAACAGTCACAGAGAACAATAGTCACACAGATCAACAGTTACACGGATTGTCAGTCACACTGATCAACAATCACCCAGATTGACAGTGACACATAACGACAATCACACAGATCGCCAGTCATACAGAGCGACAGTCACACAGAGCGACACTCAGACAGATTGTCGGTCACACAGATTGACAGTCACACAGATTGATAGTCACACAAATTGACACGGATTGACACAGATCAACAGTGACACAGATCTACAGTTACACAAATCGACAGTCACACAGATCGACAGTCACACAGAACGACAGTCACACACAGATCGAAAGTCACACAGATCGACAGTCACACAGATCGTCAGTCACACAGATCAAGAGTGGCATATTGCGACAGTCACACAGATCGACAGATGAGACACATCCACAGCAAGGCATATTGACAGCAAAATCCACAAAACCATGATGATCTCAAAAGTTATCTAATTAAATTATTTCACAGCAATTTCTCATATCTCGTCTCTGTTCGTCTCCTAGAAACCCACAATATCTAATTTAATTAAATATCTACAAACATCATGCATCAGCAAATTATTTCCGCTCAAATGCTATGCATTGAATAATAAATTTTCACATCCTGTGTATTTTAATCTTCTCATTACATGATAATAATAAGCACTTAACAAGCAATTACTGAGTTTACTGTATTGAATAATTCAAAACATAAATTTCATGTACTTGCCACACGTGTGTGTGTATGTCTGTAAATTTGTTAATTTATTTCATGGAAAAATTGCAAAAAAAAAACTTTTTCACATAAAATATTGCTCAGTTCTCCCGTTATTCAATATCATTAAAAGTTCACAAAATATAAAAAAGTTCCGCAAAACTTAAAATTGAATTTTATGCGAGACTTTTTTTTCGTGTGTTTTTAATTCAATGTAAATAAAAGTTTATGAAAGAACATTTTTTTTTTGTTTGATTCCGAAAGCTTTTTGCAAATGTTTAAGGGATCGAGAATTTCTGCATAATTTCCTGCTTCTGACAGGAACACGAGTTTCTGTACAATTTTTAAAATAACTTTTTTTTTCTGCTTTTAAAAATTGTTTCAATTTCGAATTGCTTGCAATATAAAAGCAAGTTTTGAGTGATTTGTGACATCAAATGAGAAATGATAAAATTGGGTAGTCAAAACTTGAACACATCTAACTGCTTTATAAGCATAGTACAACTGCTCAACAAGCATAGTGCAACTGTTCAACGAGCATAACTAATTCGGTTGCGTGTCATATAAAAGTATTCTCAAAACAACAGTTGAATGTCACGTAAAACGTTTCTCAATGCAAAATTTGCGCATCATTTAAAATTGGTGCATGTACAACAGTTGCACAATATTTAAAAATTACATAATGTTCAACTGTTGTGTGTCACAAAATATTATTTCACGGCTAGCAGTTCAGCGTCTTATATATACAACTCTTCTTTGTACAACGGTTGCGCACCTTAAAATATGATTCTACGTCCATAAGTTATAATAATTTTTCTCAATACAACAGTTGCACAACACATAAAACTATTCCAGATACAATAGTTGCACGGTACTTAATTTTGAGGTCAACAGTTGTATGTCATAATATTCTATAAGCAACTGTTGAGCACCACATGAAGTTATTCAATGCTCAAAAGTTGTTTGACACACACAATTATTACATTGTTGATTGTTGAGTGCCACATGAAATTATGTTGTGTGTATCGATTAAGCGCCACATGAAACTGATTCACAGTCAACAGTTGCGCATTATAAAGTTGTTCTCCACTCAACAGTTGCATGTCACATAATGTAATTATTTGCTGATTATTGAGCGCCACATAAAATTGTTTCACGGTCAATTGTTGCTCGTGATAAACATTTTTGTCCACGCAACGGTTGCATACATCATAAAAAGTGTTCTTCGCAGCAATATGAGCTTAACATTTAAAATATCAGCATGCACATCAAACTTTTCACCACAATTTTTTGTGTTCCAAAAATTGAACAAATTTTTGAGTCCACTCCAAAAAGACTAATTAAAACCAATTTTTATTCATTAAACTTCATTCACAAAGTCTCATTACCATCATTTTCCCGGATCGTTCCAAATTAATTAAAAAAATTTCGACACAATAATTAATTAATGAACAAAGTACAGAAAATTCATCGATGCAAAAATGTTATTAATGGCCCGCCCCGAATCTCAACTCTCTTCAAATTCTTTTGTGATTTTCATTTTTCAACCCTCGAAAAAAAAAGTTATTAAAAAAATTCTTTCACTTCTGCCTACCTTCATTGTTGTACCAAAAAAAAAAAGTTTCTATTAAGGCTTAGAAAATTTAATTAATAACAATCGATATGGCTTGTGTTGATAGCTATGGAATTTGCTCTCAGCAACTGTTTTAATTACTGTCAAGTGCTTTCATTCATGATGAAATTCCAAAATTTATCACCCTTCAAAATGTTCAGAATCAATTTTCTGGAAATAAAGAAGAAAAATTTTCTCAATTTTCTTTTAGTTATCGGTAAATGGTGTTGAAATGTTATTTTTGAGTAATTGGAATTCTTTTTTCAAGATGTGGTCATTAAGGCATCAAAAAAAGGGGGAGTTTCTTGTTGTATAGAGCTGTGATGGGCAACATGTGTTTTGGGACACATTAGTGTGCTGCTTCAAATTTTGAAAATGCCATGAATTGCATGTTGTGTGAAAAATAAAAGGTTGACCACTCCTAGTATGGAGTCATATTCAAGAGTCCAACCACAACACCGAACCTAACACTAAAGAAAGTGTCGTAAGGAATTTCGAAACATCTTGTTTCGCCGTCATTTGGGATTTTACAAGAAAATAGGCGTCCTGGTACTCCAAAAGCATCATGGCGTAGAACGGTGATGCGAGAATGTCAATTAGATGTCAAAATAGCGAATTTGTTCAAGATTTTTGATGTGGACAGCATTAGAGTCCGATAGACAGCCTTTTGTGATAACCAAGGCTCCTATTTCTATTCTTTTCCTATTTTTACCCCGTGGTGCTGAGCAGCCTTGCTATTCGATTGACGATGACACTTTTTCTCGTAATTAGAGTAATGAGAGCTCAAAATTGTCTTGAAGTACTTTAAAATTGAATCAAGTCAGCTTTAAGAAAGCAAATTTAGAGCTCAAAATTGTTTAAGGTTACCAAAATGAGTTTCAAGCTCATGAGTTTCAAGCTACTCTGGTTTCATTTAATACTGAACTTATGTCACAGCAATGAGGATCAGATGAAACACACAATTAATTCTAATCAATATTAAAATAACTCAAAATCATCATCCGCAACTTCTTTCATCACCTTTCCTATTTTCTGCATCAAAAATTAAAGCAATTTGGTCATCGAACAGAAAATTAATTTTCATCCCCTCCTTTAAGATTCCTCTTTATATTTTTAATACAATTCTCTCCCTTTTTGCATGCATCACTATCAGATTTATTTAATTTAAACAGCAAAAGCAGATGAAGGATAAGAACGAAGGAATCTTAAAAAATGTCTATAATCATGAAGCACGAAATGAAAAGACATAAGAGAAGCAGGAAAAAAAATCGATGAAAAACATTAAATGCCATTAAACTTTCAATCGAATCATTTGCGGATGAGGAAAAAAAAGAGAGAAATAATCTCCTTTTTAAATCACGTCAGGAGCTCGACGAAGCATTACACATTGGGGCCAAAAGTGGAAAAGATGGCAATAATTCATCTGATATGCCTATATTATAGACACTAGTGAGTACTATATAGGAAAAATAAAATTTCTCCCCATGAGTGCACTATGCGCGAAATATGGGGTAAAACGTTTTTTGGGTAGAGGGGACTTTCAAATCGCTCTAACTTCTCACTGCCTTAGCAGAATTTTTTGAAGTTTTTTTTATTTAGTAGGTATTAGTAAGGCCTTTCAGAAAAATATTCATATGTTACACTCTGGGTCAATTTGGGTGTAGAAATTTCAAAAAAAGTTCGAAAAAATGCATTTTTTTAGTATTTTTCACTTCCTGTGGCTGCATACTGAGCTATAACTGTTGACAAGTTACTGCATATGAAAGATCTTATTTATATCTACAATACCTACATACATCATAAAACAAAAAAGTTCTGTACAGATAGTCAAAATTAGCTTTGAAGTTAAAAACACGTGGTTCTTCTGCCTTCTAGGGTCAATATGACCCCGAACATCAGGGTTTTTTGAACCTAGTTATATTTTTACCTAACACACTTATCTATCTAATAAAAACAAAAAAATATCAATTTTTCTGCCAGCGCGATATCGAAAAATTGACTTGAAGGTGGTCTAGGGGGGGTACCTTAAAAATCAAAAATTTCTAGTAATTACCAAAATTGATAAAAAATTTTGAAACTTACAGATCTTATTCAAATACTATTAATATTTATATTGATATCAATAAAAATTGTTACGCAGTGTAATTTTGCCAAAAATTTTGAAAAAACTGGTTTTTGTGTTTTTGAATTCACTAAATGACATTTAAACGTACTATAACGAAATATTTTCTATATATTTCATTATTTTATGCAAAGTGTATTAAATTACCTTTCCAATGATGTATAATATGATACAAGATCTGCTTTTTATGTCGAAAAAACTAAAAAGTTGTCAAAATTTTTCAAATCTGAAAATCTATAAGTTGCTAATTTGCTCATAATTATTGTAAATTTCAACAATATTTGACAAATTTGGTATTGTTGGAAAGCTAAAAACAGTATCTATGAGATAATAATAAAATTATAGCTTGAGAAGTACCCGGTGCACAGATATGCTAAGTCCAAAATGTCATATTTTGACGATCCGTCCAAGGTGCAACGACTATCCAAATTTTATTTTTGAAAGTAATTTCTATAGATCTACACTTGAATTGTCTAAAAACACTAAATAATTCCATTTTTCATCATCAAAACCTGTAAATGACAAAAAATAATTCAATTAAATTTTTCGAAAATTTTAAAATTTCAAGATTTTTCCGTTTGCTTATTTACAACTTTTGATGGTACAAAATGGGGTTGTTTCCTGTTTTTTGACAGTTTTAGAGTAAAAATATGGAAATCATTTTCAAAAATAAAATTTGGATAGTCGTTGCACCTAGAACCGATCGCCAAAATACGACATTTTGGACTTAGCATATCTGTGCACTGGGTACCTCTCAAGCTTTAATTTTTTTATGATCTCATAGATACTGTTTTTAGCTTTCCAACAATACCAAATTTGTCAAATATTGTTGAAATTTACAATAATTATGAGCAAAATAGCAACTTATGGATTTTCAGATTTGAAAAATTTTGACAACTTTTTAGTTTTTTCGACATAAAAAGCAGATCTTGTATCATATTATACATCATTGGAAAGATAATTTAATACACTTTGCATAAATTAATGAAATATTAAGAAAATATTTCGTTATAGTAAGTTCAAAGGTCATTTAGTGGATTCAAAAACACAAAAACCAGTTTTTTCCATATTTTTGGCAAAATTACACTGCGTAACAATTTTTATTGATATCAATATAAATATTAGTAGTATTTGAATAAGATCTGTAAGTTTCAAAATTTTTCATCAAGTTTGGTAATTACTAGAAATTTTTGAAATTTGAGGTACCCCCCCTAGACCGCCTTCAAGTCAATTTTTCGATATCGCGCTGGCAGAAAAATTGATATTTTTTTGTTTTTATTAGATAGATAAGTGTGTTAGGTAAAAATATAACTAGGTTCAAAAAACCGCTGGTCATGTTCGGGGGGTCATATTGACCCTAGAAGGCAGAAGAACTGTTTTTAACTTCAAAGCTAATTTTGACTATCTGTACAGAATTTTTTATTTTATGATGTATGTAGGTATTGTAGATATAAATAAGATCTTTCATATGCAGTAACTTGTCAACAGTTATAGCTCAGTATGCAGCCACAGGAAGTGAAAAATACTAAAAAAATGCATTTTTTCGAACTTTTTTTGAAATTTCTACACCCAAATTGACCCAGAGTGTAACATATGAATATTTTTCTGAAAGGCCTTACTAATACCTACTAAATAAAAAAAACTTCAAAAAATTCTGCTAAGGCAGTGAGAAGTTAGAGCGATTTGAAAGTCCCCTCTACCCAAAAAACGTTTTACCCCATATTTCGCGCATAGTGCACTCATGGGGAGAAATTTTATTTTTCCTATATAGTACTCACTAGTGTCTATAATATAGGCATATCAGATGAATTATTGCCATCTTTTCCACTTTTGGCCCCAATGTGCATTAAGTGTAAAAAATCTTCTTAATTTCACCGGAATGAAGACAAGAAGAAATTTTGCGAAAAAAAGAACAAAATAAGAAGTAAATTGTTATGTTGGAGCAGCAATGGATTCAAATACGAGAAAATAAAAAGGAAATAAGAAAAGATTTTTCTAGTTCATGCTCTGCAGATACAGCTCTTGAGACTCGAGGAATGGAGTTGAAAAGAAAAAAATTATTTTTGGAGATTTTTTTCTAGGCTTTTTTAGACTTTTTGAGATTTTTTGAGATTCAAAGAAAGTCTGAGGTAAAAAATTGAAGAAAAAGTTTTTGGGCTGAATTCCCAGAGAGGAAATGAAGTTCATTAAACTCTGCTGTTTGGGTTTTTATTGAATATTTCACACAATGGCAGAATTTAGAGGTGCTTTTTGGTGAGCATGTAACTAGTAAAGCTATAATTCATATTAAAATCAAGAAAACTGTCCATAATAACCAATTGCAAGATAATATTGAAATAGGTTGAGCTAATGCAGCAATCTGAAACAAATTTACAGCAGTTTGTGAGGAAAAAAGCTCGAATTTCGCTCTCAACTGCACGACAACAGCCGAATTTTGAAAATATTCCTGCCAACTTCTGTCAGAATCTTATTTTTATTATCATTAATTTTTTCCCGGAACTTAAAAATTCATTTTCTTAGAAATTTAAATAAAAATAAAAATCCAATTTGTATCTTTGCCATAAAAATTTTCTCAGATTTAGCTCAAATACATATAAATCCCAGATTTATTTCTCAAATAAAGCCTTTGCAGATGATATTCTAAATTTATCATTTTTTCCTTTACAATACACAACAAACAAAGTTCTAGAAAAAGTATATTTCTTCTCAAAAGCATTGCTGTACAATAGAAAGTATGAGCTTACGTTTAATATTAGGCTATTGTGTTATAAATATCCTTAATATTATCCAACATGACCAAGCAAGAATTTAATATATAAAAAGAATTTTTTTGTTACCGAAAATAACTTTTCTAAAAGAAAAATTCAATAAAATCTCATTTGGGCTGTGAAAAGATTCATTAAGTGCTTGACATTGCTGTAGGTGGAAAGTAAACTTTTGCATTCTTAACGTCCACCCACAATGGTCAACTTGAATTCAGATGAATTGTTAAATTAAATGTTTGCAAACTTACTGAACCATGGTCCGAGTCTAGGCTTCTTCAAAAATCCTTCCATCTGACTCTATTGCTAGCCACATCACAAAGCTTGTATCACAAATTATCCGTTTTTGAATCTAACTGACATTTTTATAGAACCGACCTGTTGTTTTTGGAGCTCCAGGACGTCTTTTCCCTTGTGGATAAGATGAAATCCACAATCTAGATGAACTCCAGACAATTTTAATGGAATTTATCAAGTGAAAGAATTGAATTTGTAGACCAACGTGTCTCTCAGGTAGCAGTACCAGTCTCTATCATCAGGCCATAATTAATAAAATCCAGCCTTAGGTCAGAGTTAAGTCAGAGTTAATCACGGCTCATTCGTATGCCTCCTGAGTTGGTGATTTAGATGCCAAATTTTCTTTAATTTTCTTCAGTTTAAAAAAAAAAGTGAGTCGAAGTGACTCGGTGGCGGATAGGTTCGTACTTCGGTGCCCAATTACTCTGATACCGACCAAGCGGTCATGAGTTTGAGACTCAGCAGGGGGAAATTTTTCACATGTCCTTTTTCGAATCACATGCAGTGTATTCGCGGCTCAAAGTCTCTCTTTGCAGGCTAGATACAATAAACTGACAATAGCGTCATCAAAGAGTAGTTCTGATCCATGAATCAATTGTCGAAAAATGCTCTAGCGCAGCTTTGGATCTCAATGATTGATTGACTGCTTTCAAGCTCTTTTGTGTATGCAGAGATTGAATAAAGATTTTGACATGCATTATTTTGGATCAATTCTCCACTTCCATTTCAAAAACCAACTTAAGGAAAATTTCCATTTAATCAAGTAATATTTGCATATCCTCAATTCTTTTATGCCTTTTTCCACAATATTTACATAATAATAAAAAAGTACTTTTTTTCATTCACAAACATAACAACTTGCAGACATAACAATTAATTGTGTAGGCAAGAGAAAAAAAAACTCAATTTTTAGAACAGCTCATTTAAAACCATGACATGTGTAAACACCAACCAAATGTATACACATATCCATAAAGTCTATGTAAAAGCACTCAATTTTATGTTAATACATATTTAACCACAGAAGGAAACAAACTTTAATTCACAAATGCGTACATATAGGAAGGGAAAGTGCAAAAAAAATGAAAAATTCATTGCGTGTTAGACAAATGACGTGCTTCTTTTATGGTAATATATGAGTATGGCAAAGCACCTTACCGACAATTTTTATTTTCCTTCCCTACTTACAATAAATTTTACTCTTTTTTTTTTCAGGGTCTCGTAAATTCTAATTTGATGAAACACTTCATTTTCAAGCTTTTTCCTTTTTTACCCGCTCCTTGACGTCGCTTGTCAAATGGCATGAATGTATAAATAAATATACTTTAGTCAATGTACTTGACATTTGTTGAGGGAATTGTTGTGAGATTATTTAATCTTTTTTGGTGAGTTTGAGAGCGCATTCATCGTGGATAGATTAAGGGTTAGTGGTGTGAGTGATGGGGAAGAGTTATGGGGTACAGTTGGGTATGCAGATGATATTTTTAGCGATAACTCTAGCAATAGCACAGCATTCATTAAGCTTTGATAATGTGGTCAGCATTGTGTATGTTTGATTATTTGAGGACCATCCGGAAGGCAGTTACTTCCTTATTTTGCTGGTCGTACATATAAATTGCGATCCAAGACTTCCCTATGATGTCTATCAAAGTACGTTCCATCATTGACTCTCGTCTGCCAATTACCGATAGGAAATGCAATGATATTTCTATTGACAGCATCTCTATATGAGTTCTTGGGAGACACCTAGAAGGCTCATGACATATAAAATGAGAAAATTGTTGCCCCAGGTCGGCAAGACTCTAGCATGGGATGGGTATGCTTTCTCGAAATCCCGGTCCATATCCCGGAAATCCTGATCCCGATCCCGACAGCGAGAAAGCATAGGGATGGGATATCACTAAACACGTATGCTTCTGGATCAGATTTTGCGGAATACTGAGTGTCTTGATACTTTTACTCGAAAACTTAACTTTTTACCCGAACAGACAAGTAACATGCTCACAAGATTGGGCATATTCAATTATAATGACTGCGTACACTCATGAGCACGTTCATTTAGGTATGTATACTCATTTTATATTAGGGTTAGTAGTGGTTCCAAATAGTTACATTCCCAGACACGACAAATAAGTAAGCTTGGATGCTGGACTCGGGATAAAATTGGGTAAAATGATAAATAGTCATATTTAATTCAACATTTCCATGCCCAAATGTCCAAAATCTCTGATGAATAACTAAAATTTCACTTCTGTCGCAAAAAATATGAGTTTGATTCCCATAAGGCTCCAGAAAGTCATCCTGAATACATCTAAAGTCAATAGTAAAATGAAAAACCACCAACAAAATTCAAATTTCTTAAAAAGCTTATGAATGACGTCAAAAAATCCACGAAGCAATTTTTCATCCTCAATTCTTCCCTCCTCAGTCAATGCGGAAGAATGAATGACGAGAGACATATACCAAAAAAAAATATAAATTGGACATAAAGTTCACGTCTTTTTATTTATTTTTGAATGAAAGTATTTTTTCATAAAATAAAATTTTCTCTCATATTTTTTGATAGATTTCCCTCGGTAAATAGCATGACAATTTCTTGGGGCATCACGAGCGACAGAAATCGCTTTTAAATAAATTAATGTCAAAAGACGCTTTCGATTTTTAAGAAGCTTAAAGACTTTTGAAAATTTGAGAAATTAATTTTATTTTTTTCACTTTATTTGTATTTATTTTTCTTTTTATTGCTAAGGCTAATTTTCTTTTTTTTTTTTTTGAATTTTTAATGTTGAAGACTGTAAGGCTATTGAGTCTGCTGGAGTTTAGGTAAAAATGAATGAGATTCTGGGAAATCTTGGAAAGTTCATTAACAAATAAGGTTTGGATAAAAATGGAACTTTTAGGAGCTGAATCCATAAAACTTTTTAGTCACGTCACTACCACACAACCTAATCGACACACGACATAGTCGCTTGAAGACTGTTACATCACCACATAGAATGCAAAATGTTAAAATTCCGCAATTGTAACTTGAGTCGTTGTGGCTCGATGGCGGAATGGTTTAGTACTTCGGTACATAATTATTGCAATACCAACCCAGCGATCATCGGTTCGAGACTCGGCAGGAGAAACATTTTTACCAGTTTTCTTTCGAATCATATGCAGTGGAAGGAGACCTTGTCTGCGTTTTGTTATGCTTAGGGTTCGCCCAGATGCGCAGGCCTGCAGTTTTCTGCATCTATGCATTTAGGTGCATCTAATTTTGGCAAACCTTAGTATGCTTCATTATAATCATTAAATTCTGAATGGACTTAGTCAGAGGGAGAGAGAGGAAGGGGATTCAAAAATGACCATTTTTGTGTTATGTGATGTGGTGTCTGAGCAGAAGGGAATCTGGTGTATCCGAGCCATATAAAGACGAATCTGCCATATGGGGAACTAAGGCCTCTGTGGTGGATTAGCTATGTAACAGACTTGATATAATAATCACTCCTTTGTGAGATCATGAGTTCGATTCCCACCAGAAACCAATCTCTTAAATTCATAATATAGAGCGTTATGGATATGACAAGGATTTTTACATTAAATGTCTCATGACATTACACGTAACAAGCTAACAACTCCCCCAAATAGTCATCGAATATATTTTGTTAATACTAATTCATCAACTTCCTGTCAACGTAATAAAATTATACAAGGAAAAGTTTTTTTTTTTTTCGAGAAGTCATCGACCCTTCCGAATTTATTTTTTCACCACTCAAGCAAAGGAAACTGTTCATTTGATAGCACAAAAAAAAAAGGTTGTTGAGCATACGCACACATACAATATAATTTTGTATAGCTTTTAATTAATACGAAAATGCTTTTCATATAAAATATATTTTTTATGCTTTCCTTTTCGTACCCAATCTAACTCATAATAACACCTTGCATGTGTGACATTTCATGTTACGATTATTGTGTATTACAGTGGACATGCATGTTATTGTGTTATTAGTCCGACATGTATTTATATTGTGTGTTAAACATATCCTTGGATTATTTAATTGATGTGTAATCAAATCACACATGAGTGGATATAGAGTTTGGTGACTAAAAATTTTTTGTTTATTTTTATGTCTCATTCCTGTATGTGTACAGTTTGCACAACAGAGTTGCACAACAGGCACCTGTGACATGCAAAAACCTTTCAAATTCCTGATAATTTGTGTGTTTTTTTTACAAAACCATACAAATTATTCAGAATTTTTTACAAAACCATACAAATTATTAAGAATTTGTACGGTTTTTGCCTGTCACAGGTGCCTGTTTTGCAGCTCTGGTTTGCATATCTAAAGATAACAGACAAAATGAATAAAGTCTATAAAGTTTCATTGCACAATACACAAACATGGAGCGTTTGACTCGATAGATAAATTTTGTGACATGCTTATTATCATCAAGTGTTTATTGTTTGTTTTATAAACAGCTCGTGTAAGGCTTTTAATATTATTATTTAAATTATTATTTTAAATAATTTATTTTTTTTTTGTTGATGTCACGGCAGATGTTGGGAGTGTATGAAGCATAGGTTGGGGATTAAGATGCGGAGAAATTATGGAGAAAATTGAGTTATTTAATATTTTAATGAAAAATGTTTTTGTTTTCTTGTTGACGGGGAAGTGAAATTTGTTCTGAAGTTCTCTTATTTTTTAAAAAGTTTAAAATTTTTGAGGTTAGGTTTGAAATTGAATTTTTGAAAAAATAAAACATTGAATTTTTTTAAATTTATTTGAAGGTTTTTTTTTAAATTTTAAAAATTAATTTGAAATTTTTAAAATTTATCTGAAATTTTTAAAAGTTGATTTGAATTGTTTTTAAAGTTTTTGAAGTTTTATTGAAACTTTTTAAAATTTATGTGAATTTTTTAAACTTAATTTAATTTTTTTAAAAAAATTTTAAAATTTATTTGGATTTATTAAATTTTTATTAAAATATTTAAAAAATAATTTGAACTTTTTAATTTTTCAAAAAAATTTAAAATTAATAAAAAACTTTTAAAATTAGATTGAACTTTTTAAATTTTTCAAAATTTATTTGTTTTTTTTTTTTAATTTTTTAACATTTTAGATTTTTTTTGAAATTTTTAAACTATTCAAAATTAATTTGAACTTTTTAAAAATTTTTTAAAATTTATTTGAACTTTTTAAAATTTAAAATGAATTTTTTTTTAAAAAAATAATTTGGAATTAAAATTTTTTTGAATTATTATAAATTTTTAAAAACTTTTTTTTTTTAAAATTTATTTGAATTTTTTAAAATCAATTTGAATGTTTTCAAAAATAATTTGAATTTCTTTTAAAATTTATTTAATTTTTTTTTAATTTTTTTTTGAATTTTCCAATACTAATTTAAATTTTTTTAATCATTTTTGAATTTTTTTGAATGAAATTTTTAAAAATATTTTCCAAATTTAATTAAAATTAAAAACCCTTCCAAATTTTTCCATAAAAAGTAATTCCAATCCACCACATCACATGAACTATTCATTAACATCAATCAAATTTCACCTATAATTAGCTATGTAATATTTATACAAAATTAAATATGACAGCGTTAATAAGCTGACGACAGTTGCTGTAATTTTGACATTAATTCAAATTACACGGTACTAATTAGTCGAAATCTGATACTTTTGCTTGTTTGTGTAAATTGACGTGCACATAATAGGACAACATGCACTGTTGTTATTCAGCAATTTGATATCCCAAAGTTAGACAAAAACTACTCATCAAGCATGCATAATAAGGCAGACATCATCCTTCTTTATCAAATATCTGGCATTTTTTCATGTCACACAAACATTTTAAAGCCAGCCAAGGAATCATGCTCATAAAAAATTAAATGACACCAACAAGCCACGTCACACAAGCCGAACACTGAAAATAGACAGCATGAGATAAGTTCGTGACGTGCACATTACTCTTTGGCATCAAAAATTCAACGTTAATTCTATAAATAATTTATAAAAAATTGGAATTTAATGAAAAATCAATAGTTGAGGCTGATGAGATTCTTTCTGGGGGATGCAGGATGTGATATTTATTGCTTAACAGATTATTTCAGGTATTTTGTTTGAGTGACAGAGGTATGTTGAGTTGAATGATAATAATGATAATGATAAATTTAGGTTGAAATAAGTGTCAAGTGGAGATTTGAGTGAATTTAAATGTTGGTGAATAGATTGAAGGTAATGACATTTTTGGAGGATGGGAGGGAATTATTCGGGATGAAATTTTGTGGTTGGGAAGTTGATGTCTTGATAGTGTGGCTCAGTGGTGGGCAACCTGTGTGTTGCAGACAACTTGTGTGTTGCAGTTTAATTGGTGTTGCAGGCAACCTGTGTGCTGTGGTTCACTGGTGTGACGAGGTCAATTTTAAGTTTGACTAGAGGTTTTTTTATAGAACCTAGGAGGATATCGTGGTACATAAAAGGTTACCCACCACTGAACTTAACTCTAACTAATGGAAGAGCTGTAAACATCAATTTCGCTGATAAATAATATTGATTTTAAGTGTTTTAACCAGAGTTGCAAAACAAGCAACTGTAACAGACAAAAACCGTACAAATTCTTGATAATTTGTGTGTTTTCTTTCAAATCCAAGTCTGTCACAGGTGCCTGTTTTGCAACTCTGGTTGAGACTATTCACATAATTCCATGTTGCGTGATTAATATCTGTTGCAATGATACGGGCATTTGAGTTTAAATTCTAGTGCAACCCAGAGTGTGGTCGTATCAAAAACGACCGTTAATTTTTTTCAAAAAAAAAAATAATAATTTTTGTATTTAAAATTCAAATTTTTCTTTACCGTTACTCTAACTTTTCTTCTTGTATTTAAAATTCAAATTTTTTTTGACCGTTACTTTAAATTTTCTTCGTAACGTAAACTTTTAATTTAAAATAAGTTCAATTTGTAATGTTTGAGTTTTTCGACTATCTAATGTCGAAAAACTCGAATATAAGACGGCCACACTCTGCTGCAACCCTTTAGGATCTTTTTATGTCATGACAGCATGCACTTTGCCGACTAGTGCAAATTACATGATTTTTCAATAAACAAAATCCTCATTTGACGGTCATTTGTCAAGATGACGTGACGCGACGTAGCGTGACTTGATGTGATATGATGTGACGTGATATGACGCGACGATGTGACATGTGTCACTCTGGGCAATAATTAGTCTCACATACAGTTTATCACTCCGAGTCTTGAATACCATGATTGCGGTATTAGTGTCGCAGTAATTAACTACCATTCCACAGCCAAAGCACTTGATAGTTTTAAGCTACAATATATACCACAACCTTACAAATTCCCCAATAAATTCTGCACAACTCTAGCCAATTTGCAATCTCAAACCAAAAAACAGAAACTTTTTCCTCATTTTAATTTACAATAATTTTCTAAAAATTTCAAGTTGAACAAACTTTAATTAGCTCGATCTCAAGCATTTTCCCATTAAAACTCATTTCCTCGCATCGCTGAGTTCCATTTTATATAAAATTCAAGTTCACTTGATGCCAGATTATATAAAATTTATTCATATCGTTTAAATTACTTTATGTTGTATGCACACCAGCCCATACCATCACTTAAAAAATGAATACATAGTATTTAAACCTTAAAGCATTAAAACAAGGAAGATACAAGCATTCAAGTATTTTTAAGAGCATTTTAACAATCCTCGTCTATATAAAAACTCATTTAATATTGAAGAGAATTTTCACAAGCGATTAAAGTATAATGGCTTGAGTCTTTTTCTAACCCAAAAAAAAAGGAATTCATGATTATTATCGACCATTGTTGCTTTTATGGATGAAAAAGAAGAAAAAAACACATTTTTATTGGTTATTAAAAATGAAAAAAGTGCTTATGATTTTTTTGTTCCTTGTTCCTTGTAAGGACTTGAAGAAAAAGCTCGAGGTGGAATTTTTATAGCCAAATTTTTAAATGGTATTGTGAATTTTTTAAGAGCAGCCCAGAAGATGCTGAATTTAATTTTAAGTGATATTTTGCTGGGTGAGATGGTTTAGAGGTTTAATGGGAGGGAGAACGACTCTCTCTTACTCTCTTCGAGTCTTTTTTAGTCTCTTTTGCTCGCTTCTTCTCTTTTTTGCTCTCTTCTTCTCTCTTTTGCTCTCTTCTTCTCTCTCTTTTGCTCTCTTCTTCTCTCTTTTGCTCTCTTAGACTCTCTTCTTCTCTCTTTGACTCTCTTCTTCTCTCTTTGACCCTCTTCTTCTATCATCGACTCTTTTCTTCTCTCTTCAACTCTCTTCTACTCTCTTCTTCTCTCTTCTTCTCTCTTCTACTCTCTTTACTCTCTTCGACTCTTTTTATTCTCTTCGACTCACTTTTACTCTCTTCGACTCTCTTTTTCTTTCTTTTTGACTCTTTTTCTCTCTTCTTGTCTATTTTGCTCTCCTCTTCTCTCTTCGACTCTCCTCTTCTCTCTTCGACTCTCTTTTACTCTCTTCAGCTCTCTTCGGCTCTCTTTGACTCTTTTCGACTCTCTTCTTCTCTCTTTTACTCTCTTCGACTCTCTTTTACTCTCTTCGACTTTCTTTTACTCTCTTCGACTCTCTTCTTCTCTCTTCGACTCTCTTTTACTCTCTTCTTGTCTCTTTTGCTCTCTTTTTGCCTCTTTTACTCTCTTCTTCTTCTTCGACTCTCTTCTTGTCTCTTTTGTTCTCTTCGACTCTCTTCTACTCTCTTTTTCTTCTTTCTCCTTTTTTTACTCCTTTTCTCTCTTTTTTCTCTCATCTTATCTTTTTTTGTCTCTCTGTCGTCACTCTTTAATTCGTTTCTGAGAGACACAACTTAAATTTATTATAAAAATTCAACAACAAAAAAAAAACACTCAATTCCTATCAACCAAGAAGACTCCAAAAACACAAAATTCCATAAATTCACATAAAAACCAAAATTTCTATGCCAATATCCTCATTTTCTATCCTCCTTATACACATTCCATTTCTGTCAATTCCATCAATCTAAGCAGTTCCTATTGCTAAATTGCTCTAAAATTCCAAAAGGCTTTATTTTTAGACTCCATCGACATCCTTAGAAACAATAACAAAATATTCACAAAGCGAATTTCTATACAAATAATCCAAAAGAAAATGTTTAACAAACAGTCGCAATGAAATTTACGAGCACAGCCCTAAAGAGTTTTTACGTTTTTTTTTTTCAACTTGGGATGTACATTTTTACATAATCACATTTTCCTTCACTTTCGCTCTCTCTCTCATATACATACAATGACATAAAAAAAAAGTTGTGTGAAGACTGTAAAAGGCATCATCCATTATTTATTTATGACATTTCAGTGATCCTCATTTATTTCCTCAATTTTTTCTTCTCGTATATCTTGTATATTTGTTGTTATGGGGTACACGATGTGTAGTAACACGAGTGGAGGATGTAAGGAAGTGATTTTTTGGGTAGTGAGCTAGTTTGAGGTGAAGGTTGAAGGGTAATTGGTGTTCAAATTTTTTAAGAAATGTGTATTGAAAAAACAACGGTCAAAAAATATTTGAAAAATTAACGGCTTCAAAATATTTGAAAAAGTCTTGGTCAAAAACTATTGAACGATCAAAAAGTATTTGAAAAATTTACGGCAAAAAAATATTTGAAAAAATAAAGGTCATGAAATATTAGAAAAAATAACAGTCAAAAAATACCGGTCAAAAAATATTTGAAAAGTTAACGGTCCAAAAAGTTCGAATAAAACGTCAAAAAATATTTGAAAAAATTAACGGTCAAAAATATTTGAAAATGAAGCTCAAAATATATTTGAAAAAATAACGGATAAAATAAATTTATTGTTCAAAAAATAGTTATAAAAAATAATTTGAAAAATAACGTTCAAAAAATATTTAAAAAAATAACGGTCAAAATTTATTTAAATTGAGTACAAATGTTGTACAAAAGCCAGTTTCAAGTAGCAGCAATAGAGCTTTAGTTCAGAAAATTGCCATTCCTGATAACTAAGGCCAACCTTACTCAATATAAAATCCCTTAAACAGCACCAAACATCATCCCACCACCGACAAAATCCAAATCGGATTAAATCTCCAAAAAAATCCTCAACATACCGAAGATTCCGAAACAATACAGCAAAATCACATTGTCAAAAAATCCATAGACATGTCATAAAATTTTAAAAAAAAATATTTAGGCACATGAGTTGAGTAACATAGTCATAGCATCAGCAGCATCAACATAAGTGGTATGTTGTTCCAAATATAATCCAATTTGAGGGTACACAAGAAACTTTCTTGTCTTGTCTCTATCTCATGTGAAATAACAACAAGATTTTTGGATCTAAATAAATACAATTATCTTCGGTTGGCCCCTCCATTTCAACTAAATTTGATTATGTGCACAAACAGTCACAGGAACCAACAAGAAATGTTTTGTGAAATGGTATGAAAAAAGAATGAGAAAAAAAAATTCAATTTTCCAATTTTCAAGTAGTTTTTTCTTTGTGTCGGGTGAGAGATACGTCGAAAACCTTTTAAGGCATGTTAGAAGTGGGGACTGTTCCTAAATGACGTCTAGTGTTTAAGAATTGTTTTGAGTTTTCTAGAAGTTTAACAAGTCAGGATGTCTGATTGTTTGTTCGTGAGTCAATCTGTCCGACAGTCAGTCTGTCCGCCAGACTGTCCGACAGCATTCTTGATAGTCCGTCTAACTGTCTGTCCGTAAGTTTGTCCGTCAGTCTGTCAATATGTCCTAGAATCTATTCGACAGTTTGTCCGACGGAATTTCGGCCAGTTTGTCCGACGGTCTTTCGGCCAGTCTGTCCGTCAGTCTGTCCGTCAGTCTGTCCGTCAGTCTGTCCGTCAGTCTGTCCGTCAATCTGTCCGTCAGTCTGTCCGTCAGTCTGTCCGTCAGTCTGTCCGTCAGTCTGTCCGTCAGTCTGTCCGTCAGTCTGTCCGTCAGTCTGTCCGTCAGTCTGTCCGTCAGTCTGTCCGTCAGTCTGTCCGTCAGTCTGTCCGTCAGTCTGTCCGTCAGTCTGTCCGTCAGTCTGTCCGTCAGTCTGTCCGTCAGTCTGTCCGTCAGTCTGTCCGTCAGTCTGTCCGTCAGTCTATCGTCAGATTGTAGACATCATTCCCGAACATCCCTTCCAAAAGAACTAAAAGAATTCCTCTTTGTGCCTTTGGATATAAAGAAAATAAAAAAAAGAAGCCGAGAACTTTTTTTTATACTTTTGTTGTTGTTGTTGTCGCTTATTGTCAATAGCACAACATAAAGGAGAGACGAGAATGTTGAATAAAATCAAATTGAATGAGAAATCGATAGAATAAATGCAAAGAATGTTTACAACAACAAAAAAATAAAGCACTGATAGAAAGCTTTTAGGTAGCATGACTAGAATGAATGTAGTTTTTTGCTCCATTTCTTCCTCCCCCTTTTCTATAAATCATTTGAATTGGATTAAAGTGGTGATCAAGATTTAATCTTATGAGATTCGATTTTGCCTTCTTCTGATGCTTTGATGTCTTGCTGGATGGAATCATTTAGCTGATTATTTTGATTTTTTTGAAGTTTTTTCATCCCTTTGAAAATCAAGCAAATTGAATTGAGTTTTTTATGCAGATTTGGAGATGTAAGAGTTAGAAGTTTTTTGAACTTGACATGCTGTTTGATGTTGTGTATAGGGAATTGAAGATTAATGCTGAAAGTCCAAACGATTGGACTAATTATTGATGATGTTAATTGACAGTTGAAGTTATTTACACAAGTTGAGTCAGTGTTGGTCAACCGATGTGCTTCCATACATTGATGTGTCATAGAGGATGCTCAAATGTTCTTAGGTGTGCTCAGAAAGTCGATCCTTAAGATAATGTCAATTTAATAATTTTCAAAAGGTGTGAATTTGCCTTAATACAATAAAAGGTTGTCCAACACTGCTTAAAGCATCGGAGACGATGAACACTAGTGATGATTCCACCTGATTAGACGTTCATTTTCGTTGACTAACTCATTTGCAATTATTATTCATGACTTTCCATAGACTGTACTTGAAGATGACTCAATCGCTGGAGACTGAGTACCAATTACCAATGCCAGGAACCATCCTATCTCCTTTAATGGTTTTATTTCCTTATTTACTTACTATCTT
>NW_027226524.1:22500-61856 GCF_022539635.2 Chironomus tepperi
ATGTCGAGAGCTCTCCTTAACTGAAAAATAGACCTTTATAAGGTACCGTGGTAGTCTTTCAATGATATGAAAGTATGCTCTTTGCCTGTTTGGACTTATGCCTGGATATGTACTTGAGAGGATTGAAATCTAATCCGATAACCTGATTGAAGGGTGGCAGCACTACAACCACGTATCACTTCCAAACCCAATATGTACAAATAAAGCGACAGAATGCCAAAAGGACGGGACTAACTTGGAGTCAACTGCTAAAATTTTCCTAATTTGCCTAAAAATTGACAGAAAAAACAGCCTTCAAATCATCTAAAGAATGTCATGGACCACAATTGATAAGTGTGCCAGGTCAATGAACTACTTCAGTAAGTAAGTAAGTAAATAACAGCATCCATAAAAAATCTCCATGAAAATTACTCAACGCTCTAATTCCCATCCATAATTACACCTAACACTCTGTAAAAAAGTATCCACTACTATTTTTATATTTAAATTATTCACGGACAATCAACAGAAATTTCCTTTCCGCCATCTCATTTCCTACACACCAGAAAAAAATATAACGCTGCACAACCCAAAAACAAAAGAACAAGAAGACCACCATCACCGCCAAAACATGATGATGATGAGGTAAAATAAGCAGAAGAATTTTTTCTTCCTTTTTTATTTTTCAGTTCCTCAATCACATCAGATGTAGGGATAGGTTAGGTAAGTATTTCAAACATCATCATCATCATCAAGAGTCGGAAGAGTCGAGTGAGTTTGGGGGAGGGCATAAGAAGAAGTTTAAGAAAAAAAAAATGGAATCTTTCCGCTATTTACATAAGAGTAAGTGTAAGAAGTTTGCTGATAACACGACAAGAATATGTGTGTCAGGAATCGCTTAAAGCTAAAAAACATTGAACGATTCAGGAGGAAGAAAAGCTCACAATTTTTTTTTATTTTAATTGCTTCTCAACGAAGCGTAGATTTTAATCGCGGAATTTCCTCTCCGTGTTGATAAAATGTTTACAATTCGTGCTTTTATTGCACAAGTGAGTGAAGTTTTTTTTGGGGATGGAGTTGGATGTAAATGATGTGAGTTTTGGGGTGGAATCGAAGTTTAATCGGAATTTCGTGTGAAAAAATCTATTTAGGTCGACTTGGACAAATGGAGCCGAGTCGACTTGAGTCGACTTTTTCATACTAAATCCTAGTCGACTTCGAACTCTGTTTAAAAATGTTGGAGTTTTTGGAACATCATCACTTCCTTCAAAAATTCATACAAAGTCATATCTTGGTGTTTAGCAGTATGTAGGAGATCTGTCTTGGATATAATAGAAATTATGGTCATAATAGTGAGCAGAGAGCCATAGCTGGCCAAAAGCGTACTCTCAAGAGCAGGATAAGCTAAAATCAGCACTCACAACCATATTCACATAGGACAGTTGAAGGCAACATCATGTTCTAGACCTGGAAAACTAATAGCGCAGAAATGACCAAAAATTCGGCTTCAGACTGTCTTGACTCTTACCTGACTCTCACTATTTCATCGAATTTAGCTTTTGAACAGAGTCACATAGGACTGGAGCCGGGTTTTCAACTATTTCTATGAAGTGTGATTTTTAGAAAAGTCTGGACTGAAATAATGTTAGTTGTAAATCAAATTAAACAAAAATAGTTGAATATTGCATCAAAGAAGCTGAATAAAGGAGAAAATCGTACAAAAATCTGATGTTTTAAGATTTTTATGTTTTTGAAAGTCATGAACAGTTAGTAAAAAGTCAAAATTGTTCAATAGCCTAAGAAATCAAAGAGAGACAAGAAGCATGTTCACAAAATTGACCATATTCGATTATATCGATTGAGTTTACTCATCAGCATCTTCATTTCAGTGAGCATTCTTATTGTCTGTTGAGGAAAATCAAACCATTGTGATATCTCAAATAGCTCTCTATCTTCTCCCTCAACATATTTATCCTAATCATCACTGACGAACAACCCCATTAAACATGATATGAACCTTAAAAAGACACACATTCACAATCAACATCTGTTTACATTTGGAATTAAAAAAAGAAGTTTTAAGAATGAAAAAAAGAAAGAGAAAAAAAAAATTTGCGGTTTTCAATTTATTTTTCTACTTCCGCAATATGTTCTGGAACGATTGGAAAATTGGAAGTCATCATCATGGAATGACTTCCCGCGCATGCTCATCTCCATTGTTATTTGCCGAAAAACGTGACACTCATTCATAAATTTGTAAAATTATTTCCACATACAGCAACGGGAAAAAAAGTGCATTTGGAAGTGATTCTCTCGCTATAAAGACAGCAATTTTCGAATATTTACGCTCAGTTCCCGTTGTCGATTTGAACGTGTCGAAGGCAAAAGGCATTTTTTTTTTGAGTTTCATGATAAAATAAAGGACTTTTTTTAAGAATCGCGTGCGAAATTTTTTTTATTGTCAAAAAGTGAAAAAAAAAATAAAAAAAAGTGAGAAAAAAAAAATGAAATTTTTAAGGATAAAAAAGGAACAATAAATCATGGAAAGGATGTGAAAAATAGACCAAAAAAATAAATAAATTTAAATAAATTTTCAATAATCTACGATATAAAATAAACAAATGGAATTTTGCATGAAAAAGACACGAAATAAAATAATTTCATTGTTATATAAACAGTCATTAAGTAAACAGCACAAAGGAGGAAAGTGAAGGCGCCGTCGATGAAAAATATTTTGATTTAAAAATCCCTAAAAAAAAAAATAAGAAATTTTTTTGACAATTTTATTTAATTTTGTGTTTAATATTAAAGTCAGTGCTACAGCATGTATAAGTTTTGGATAATTGGATTAGTATTAGCAATGCTCGAAGGTAAAAAAAATTGTTCTATTTCCTCCCCTACACAAAAAATTTATAATTCTCATTGTCATCTTATACATTGTGAGACATACACAGCATGTCCTCACACTACCTCATTATAAAACTCGCGCTACATGCATGTGGAGTAAAGAAATTGAAAGTTTTCTTCGTCGCCTTTTTTCCTCCACCTTGACATGTGATGTATATACGACTATGAACATATCAAACAGCAGGGAATCTGAGGAAATGAACTTTAATCAGATTTTACTTCTTTTTTTAAAAAAAAAAAAAAATTTGAATTTAATTTGCAATTTAAATTTTTTTTTTGTTCTTCCTTATGTTACTTCTTTTTGTGGGGATTTGTTGTGATGTGATGTGGAATTTTACTATTTTGGGTATATCCGAAATTGATACAATGTGTATGGAAAAATAATTAGACGATAAGAAAAGTTGGGCACTATAGTGAAATGTAATAGTGAATCTAGAGCTCTAAATTTGGTCTAGGACTCTACTTGTGATACTTACTTACTGGAACCATGCTCCGACTTGGAGCCTAGGTTATTACAAAAGGCCTTCCATCTGACTCTGTTCTCCTTGTGGTACCTACTTGTGATACATAAAGTGAGAGTGATTTTGACAATTGATGCTATATGTTGATACAAAGAAGTTTGAGAGCTGAAATTGAATCTTTAATTAAAATTTTGTTTAATGTGGTTAGGATTAATTTAGATGAAAATCAGCAACGCTCAAAAATTATTTGTGTTTTCAGAAATTCATTGTTCTTCATTAATTCCTTCCGGCACTATTTATTTAATACAGTTTTGTGAATCTCAGGTGCTAAGTTTTAATATACTCAGTATTCATTACTTATATGACTGGGGCGCACGTGAGTCTCATATTGGCAACAGAAATTCCAAAGAGAACGTCTGGTTCTTTCCTCGTTCTTTTGATAACTTCGATTTTTATAATAATAAACACGTTTTGAAAAATTTTTGAAATTTACAATAAATATGAAAGTCCTCAAAAAAGCCCTAGTATCCGTTGAATTAATATCTTACCATTTCATTCGTGATGGGATTTTTATCAAGGTTTTATATTATTGTTAAACAATCAGTAGCCGCAAATCGCTCTAGTGCAGCTCTGGATCTCAACGATCTGAATAGCTAAAGGTTTTTTTATATTATTGAACATATTTTCTCGAACAGATACAATCTAATGAAAATTAATTAATAATTAATATTCTTACTTTAGCCGGTTTTTCGAGTATATTTTGGTCTTATTAATGTGTATGCATGACAAAGATGTATTTCTAGTGAAGATTCTCAGATAAAATATTCAATTTTATGTGTTAGAATAGCTTGATCAGATATTATTAAAAAAAATTGACACGAGTGGACAACTTGACATAATGTCTGGTTAATAACGAAGCCTTAGCTCGAAAAATGACGAATATGGAACTTATTCCAGGCTGAGAAACTCTGTATCCATACAAATTTCACTAAATACTGCTAATTACACATATTAGTATACACATAATACAGCCTATTTGACTCTAGCCTTAAGCTTGATTTTATTGAATCTGACATTAGGCTAGAGACAGACTGACATGAAGCTGAATTTTCGACAATTTCTACGTTGTGTGCCTTTATATTGCCAAAAATCGAGCACCAGGCCAATTTGACTCTGGTCTAAAGTTGGATTGCATTCAATCTGACCTGAAGTTAGAGACAGGCTCATTTGAGGCCGGATTATCGGCAATTTCTCCGCCGTGTGACTTCCGAGACTAAAAACCATTAATTGAAGATCAATAATCCTCAATTTAATTTTTCAATGAAAATCAAGCAGATTATTTAAATTTTTAAGTTAATTTAGATTTTTTTTAGAAAATTCAACTCAACTTAATGCAAAATTCAAAGATCTGACGAATTTTCACTTACCAAACCATCAATAACCAAGCAACATATATATAACGTGAAGCTATGAATCTTCAAAAATCTGAACAGCTGAAATACATTCTTCCAATTTTCCCAATAGACATCACTTAAAACCACCCCAATTTCCTCAATAAAAAAAATCACTACAAAGGAAGTAATTTCTCATTCATACTTTATAGCACATATGAAATTTAAATGAACTAGCAGAGATTAAATAAACGAAGAAAGATTGCGAGGCATTTGAATATGAAGATTTTTTTGATTAGAATACTAGAGAGATTGCTTCATTATCATGGCATGAAGATAAAATTTTTTGTTGTTATCTGATAAGATATCCTTTGAGTGGATCAGGTGCCTTCGGAGAATTTAAGAAGCCTTTTCAAAAGGTACTTGCTTTAATTAAAAAGAATAATTAATGAGGGTGAGGCAAAAAGGGAATTTTTGAAAGAGTTGAATTGA
Organism: Chironomus tepperi; assembly: GCF_022539635.2. Classification (NCBI taxonomy): domain Eukaryota; kingdom Metazoa; phylum Arthropoda; class Insecta; order Diptera; family Chironomidae; genus Chironomus; species Chironomus tepperi. Next base: position 27,731 of record NW_027226524.1, read on the forward strand.
TAGAAATGTGCAGTAAATGTTGTGAGATGGAATTGACATTAAAGTGAGTGACGGAAAGCATAGGGGGTTAGGAATGGTTGAAAATCGAGGTTCAGGTTGACTAGACACTTGGATTAGACCGGATTTCATTGAATTTGGCCTGAAGCTTGAGTCATGTTTACCTGGAGCTGGGTTTTTAGCAAATTCTAGACTGAGGCAAGAGTTTCGCTGACCTGGAGCGGAATTTTGGGAAATTTCAACGTTCTGTGTCTTTTTTTGTCAAAAATCGAGCACCAGAACGATTTGACTCTGGGTTTAGGTCGGATTTCATTGAATCTGGCCTTTAGCTTGAGTCAAGTTTTCCTGGAGACTGATTTGTGGCAATTTTTTGGTTTTGTGCCTTTTTATTTGCCAAAAATCGAGTACCAGGCTGATTTGAATCTGGCCTAAAATCAGATTGCATTGAATCTGACTTTAGCTAGAGACAGGCTGACGTAGAACAGGATTTTTGGCAATTTCTACATTGTGTGCCTTTTTTGCTCTGACATAAAGTCGGATTGCATTGAATCTGACCTTATGTTGGAGTCAAGCACACCTGGAGCCGAATTTTTGACAATTTCTTCGTTATATGCCTTTTTATTACCACAAATCGAGTACCAGGCCGATTTGACTCAAGCCTAAAATCGAATTGCATTCAATCTGATCCGTAACTAGAGTCACGCTGACCTGAAGCTGGACTTTGGTCCATTTTGACATCGTTTGCCTTCCAGGACTTAAAAAAGCATTTCCTAGTGACCTAAAATCCTCAAAAATACGAAAATCTATTAAATCTTGATAAAATCAGCTCTAATCAGATCAGCAAAAAAAAAAAAACATATTTTCAAAATTATATTCACAATTCAGCATCTTCTTATATGGATTAAATTTGAATAATTTTTTTGTTCCTTCTTATTTCAATCAAATTTGGTTTTTCACATTCAGGCAGCCTTTCAACAAATGATGAGGAAGAGAAAAATTTTCAATTCATTATAATCAAAATGTAAAATACCCCGAAGTGCTTCCATTTCTGATAAAAAATAACAATTTTTTTTTGTGTATATAAACGGTTTACAAACAAAAATTCATAAAGTGTGATTTCAAAATTATTCGGGAAATTTTTTTATATTTGAGTGGATTTTATGTAAACTTGAGTGGATTTTGTGGAAATATCTGATTTTGTATTTTTGGATATATGTTAATGTAATATTTTTTTGATGTTTTGATAAGTTTTGAAAGCAATTAATGTGATGTGGATGAATTGAGGGGAGTTGAGGGTGCTTAGAGAGGTGAATTTTAATTGGTTTTGGATTTCCTTGGGGAATAAAGGGAAGGTAGATGTTGAAATATTCATGAATTTTCGTGTTTATGACTAAAAAGTTATGGAAAACTTTCTTGATAAATCTGATTATTTTTAGATAGATTTTAATAAGTTGTGAACAATGCATACTGTAGGGAGCATAATGAGGGAAAGTAACAAGATTTGGAAGGCAATACTTTCATTTTTTGGAAAAAAAAATCTTCAATTTTCTTGAGTTTTTCGTAAAAAAATCCAAAACTTGTCACAAAATTCAATTAATAATGTTACGTAATAGTTAAACAATTCCTAATTTTGATTCGTTTTCCTAAGTCGGTTTATCGATCCATAATCCGGCTCTAGGCTGACAAGACTCTGCCATAAGACTAGATTTTAACGGTGTCAAAACCACGTTGTCCTGGGTTTAATCAAATTAGAATAATTTAAATTCAAAATATATATTCACGTGTGAATTGAGAAGATCCAAATTAAATCGTTGCATGCAATTTTTAATAAACCCGATACACGTGCTGCAGATGCGAAAACTCACATCTAAAAATACCTCAATCTCCCACTTTAAAACTTTCAACTTTCTAAAACATCTGCCAGTAAAAATCTCCATACACAAAACAGACATTCAACACTCAATTTTCATCCGCTTAACTTCTCAAGTTTTTTTTTTTTCATCCAGCCTTAACAGCAAGTACAGAAATATCAAACGTCAGATATTCTCAGAAGGAAAATTTCATCACGAATAGGATTTAAAATATCCTGAAGTATTTTTTTTTTACCCACAAACATCTTTTTTATCATTTTTCACATACGCTTGGCTGTATCTTAACATTAGCCAAAATTTCACATTCGAATGAATCTCACATCAATCACAACAGAGAATTTTTCACCTCTAATCTCTAACAGAAGCGTGTTTGAAATTTTTAATCAAAATTTTCTCAATTTTATAGTCAAAAACAGAGTTGTAAAACAGAATTTGTAAGGTTTTTGTCTATGGCAGGCGAAAACAGCACAAATTCTTGAAAATTTATGTGGTTTTTCTTACAAAACCTCTCAAATTATTAAGAATTTGAACTAATTTCGTCGGTCACAGTCAAAAACCGTACAAATTCTTGGGTTTTCTGGCAAAACCTCACAAATTATCAAGAATTTGAACAGTTTTTGTCTGTCACAGTCAAAAACAGTAGAAATTCTTGGGTTTTTTCTGGCAAAACCTCACAAATTATCAAGAATTTGAACTGTTTCCGTTTGTCACAGTTGAAAACCGTACAAAATCTTGGTTTTTCTTGCAAAACCTCACAAATTATCAAAAATTTTTACGGTTTTTGCCTGTCACAACTGCCTATTTTGCAACTCTGACTCAAAAACTTCCAAAAAGGAAGCCACATCGTCTTAATAATTTCATCAATTTAATTAAATTGTAGCGCATATATGTGAATTGTATCTATTGCTCATGCGACCGCAAAGTCTTAATCAAATATTCAGTAATCCTTCAACAAAAAAGTTTTTTATTATTCTTGGCAAATATTATTTTATCGTATATGTAAGAGATATTTTAAGGATGTTAATAGTGTTGAATGAAGTAGGGTTTATATTTGAGGGAAAAAGATTTTCTTTTTTTTTGCTTCCGTAATGGTTGGAGGAAGAAGATATAATTTTGTGTGTGTGGAAGTTTTGAGTTATAAAGGCTGATGAGGGGTACTTTTGTGAAGATTGATTGACTTGATATGAGGATTGCATTGTTTTCTTATATATAATTTCATGAAATATGTTATAAATGGAATTAGAAATGATATCTTTAATTTGTAAAATAAGATCTAATCTCGAGCGGGACATCATAGCAGACTACATTTTGCGTCGTAAAGATTGATCAAAATTAGCCGTCAGATAGGATGACAATAGGATTTTGCAAAATATGGGGACATTTTTGGAGAAAATCGGGACATTTCTAAGTTTGGTACTATTGGGGTTGTTTGGGACTGCTTTGAATTGTAATAGTCAGGGTTGTTAAAAGCAGAATCTGGTGTGTTTTGAAAATATGTCACATGTAAAAATGTGTGGATATGTGTGAAAAATGTGTGAATATCCACACATATCCACACATTTCCACACATATCCTCACATTTTTCCCTGTGCATACATGAAATGTGTGACATATGTGTGCACATTCTGTAAAATAGAATATGTTTTAACAACCCTGGTTGTAATCAAAAAACTAGCTAAATTACGTTAGAAAATTACAAAAAAGTGTAGGATATTTTGAAGCAGCAGCAATGAAACTGCAGTGTCCCGGTCAAAATACAGCAGATGGTCGGCCTACCGTCAGAGCAACTTTGCATATTGTAGTTGATGCGGTAACGTAGCGTTGTCCTAGTAAGCGCTTTGAGCTTTGGATTTTCAAACCTAGGATTAAAATTGACTGAATCATACAATTCAATCAGAGGATTGACATTCCTAGTTGTAATGTTCTGGAACGGACAGTATTTAATGGGGTTTGACTCTCCATATATTTAAATATTCATATGACTCAGTAGCTTAGTTATCACATATATCGAAATTATAGCACTGCATTAAAAGTAGTGTAGGGTTCGACGAAGAGCAGTAGACTGTGTTTCCTGCATTCCAACCTATTTTCGACTGCAATTTATAGTTCATCTAAGGCTGCTGACCTAATCATTAGTATTAGGGCAATTTAAGTTGGTTTAAAGTTGTAAAATTGGTAAGCGATACAGGAAGAGGTATTTTTGCCAGTAGCATCACAACAGTCAGGTATCTTGCATTAAAGGATTAATACTTGACTAATTTTCAGTTTCTCAAGCATTAAATATTGAAGACCATTTAAAAAACTATTAAGCAACACAAGATTGTAACTCATATTCAATGAGAAAAGTTACAATCCTTGCACGCGACGCGGTTTTGTCTTCAAGACCACCAAAAGCGCAGCAATTTGATATTTTATTCAATGTCTTCTAAAAACTGCATTCAAAACTGATAAACATGCCACACTCTTGGTTAAAAGTACAAACAATAGCATAGCATACACAAAACTCCAGCAATCTTCCCAAAAGTCACAAACAATCTTTTGGGTTAAGGTAAATATTCTTCCAGTAAGTCAGAAAGACTTCTAAACAGTTTGTAGAGCAATTAAGGTGGAAAATTTCTGTAAATCTGTTGACAAAAAAGAAAAAGTTTTGTAATTTGATATTGTAGATGTATAAACGATGATAATTTCTACATCCTACCTCATACTCAAAATATCGAGAGAAAAAGGTATAATTTAATTGTGAAGTTCTATAGTGATATAAAGCCTTGCTAGTGGTATTGTAAAAAGGGATAATTTATTGACTTTATATCAAGTCGTAAAAATTCATTTAAATTTTTAATGACTCGAGGGGAAATTCGAAATTTTGTCAACCTCCATCCACAACCTCATCTATAATTCATCCTTAATTACAATCAACTATGACTTTAATCTTCATATGAAATTGAATTATTCTTGAAATATGTCTTAAAGTACCGGTCCTATCCATGCTGAATTGAAGAATTTTTCTTATAAGAATGCAAGCAATTACTGTCAAAAGAACTCTAAATCAACGATGAATGTGCTATGGGAGAAGACTGTAATTTTAACATAACCACACATATACATATACATACATTCGGCGTGCCATAAAAATAATTTATTGGTTAATGTTGTAAAAAAACATTTTTTTTTTCCTCGTATGTGTAAGGAAAAAGTTGTAAAAACAGTGAAAGTGGGTAACTGGAGTACGAAAAAAAATAAAAATCTGAAAAGTCACGTCGGGGTTGTTGTTGAAGGTTGAATTAATTTTGGTTGGGACTGTTTTTTTTTCTACTTTTTTGTTTTTATAGTGATTTAGTGGAGGAGATTGAAAATTTATGTTAAGATATAATGAGATGTTTTGGATTATTGGATGAGGGGATAAATAATTGGATTTGGGGTGATTGGATTTTAATTTTGGTTGAGTTTGATTTAGGATTGTTAAAATTTGCACAATTCTGATCTAAATTGTTTGATTCTGGATTCAAAGAAGTTCAATTGTCTCATGAATAGCTTAAAATTGACTTAAATTGCTTAATTTTGATCAAAATTGAATAAATCTGTCTCATCTTTCAATTTTTAGACTCAAAGTGGCTTAATTCTCTTCTAAAATGCTCAATTATGTTCAAAATTGCCCAATTATGTTCTAAATTGCTCAAATCTGTGCAAAAACTGCTCAAATATGTTCTAATTATCCCAAATTGTTCCGAATTTCTAATTTTTTTCTAAATTGCTCAATTTTGGACTATAAGTTGCTCAATTCTGTTCTAATTTGCTCAATTCTGTTCTTAATTGCTCAATTCTGGACTAAAGTTGCTCAATTCTGTTCTGTTTTGCTCAATTCTGTTCTGTTTTGCTCAATTCTGTTCTAAGTTGCTTAATTTGGTTTTAAATTGCTCAATTTTGTTTTAAGTTGCTCAGTTCTGTTCTAAATTGCTCAATTCTGGATTCACAGTAGCTTAGTTCTGTTGTAAATTGCTCAATTTTGTTTTAAATTTGTCAATTCTGTTCTAAATTGCTCAAATCTGTTCTAAATTGCTCAAATCTGTTCTAAATTGTTCAAATTTGTTCTAAATTGCTCAATTCTGGACTCAAAGTTGCTCAATTTTGCTATAAACTACTCAACTCTGTTCTAAATTGCTCAATTTCGTTCTTAATTCCTAAATTTAGTTCTAAATAGCTCAATTCTATTCTAAAGTTGCCAATTCTATTTAAATTTTCTCAAATCCACATCAAAATTGCCCAATTTAATTCAAACTTCCCCAATTCTTATCAAATCCTAATCCACAGTTCTTAAATTTCACACATCTTTAATTTTTAAAGTCTAATAAAAGCAAAAAAAAAAGTTTCATCACTTCCTTGCTACATCTCATTTAATTTTATCGATTTGATGATAGAAGCGTGCTTCCTAACAGTACCTCAGGGACACGTTAATCTTCAATTTCAACTCACCACACAATTACTTCACAACATATAAAAAAAGGAAGAGAATCTAAATCCACGGAACTAGACAAAGGAGAAGAAATAAATTTTTAAATCACTGAGCATACAAATTGGCATTCAGCCATTCAAAAAACAAATGAATATTCACTATATATCCACATAATGGCACAAAAGGCAAACAATTGTTATATTAAGGATGAAAACAGAGCGGAAATCGCGCGCTTGTCGTGTTACACAACACAAAAGTTTCTCATATTTTTATTAGACGCGTTGAAGCTTTTATGTAAATACATCATACATCATAACAGCATAACATGTAAAGCAACATAAATTTTCTCTTTGTGAATGTTAAATTACGTGAAAGTTTAAGCTACAAAGAATTCATGCCATAAAGTTTCTTACAATTCTTTCCTATTATTCATCATATCTATGCTCGGCGTGTCTATGTGCTTTTTTATTTTATTCATACAAATACGAACGTAGGATAAGAGGAATATGCCATAAAGACATTTCACGTGAATTCATGTGGAAAATTTTTCTCACATAAGAAAAGAAAAAAGTTTTTTTTTGCAAATTTCCTTTATTTTTTTTTCATATTTTTTTGAGTGCGAAGAAATGCTTTTGAATGAGTTGAGGAAGAAATAATTTTGAATAATGGAAATTCAGGGGTGTTGGGGAGGAATTTTTGTGTGATTTTAGCCAGAGTTTGAATGTTGATTCTATTGAAGTTTGGATTTTCTGGAAGTTAAGTCGAGTTGACTCTTGATTGTGTCCGGATTTCATCAAATCAAAACTAGAACCAGATTCACGCTGACCTGGACGCCTTGAATCTTCCTGGTTGAGAACTGATTCGAATAGCACAAGTCGGTTAATTGTTACAACATTCGACAAAATGCCGGCACTAATTGATCCCAATCTCGTCCAAAATCGGGAAACATGTCAGAGTCACGTCAGCCTGGGGCATGTTGCCGTATTTAATAAAAATCTGGCACCAATTCAGAGCCTGCAACACAAAACAAGAACATGAATAGATAAAGTGAAGTCGAAGTAAAGTGATATTCAGGTTATCAAACCATATACAGGTGATTTTTTAATGCGGAAGTAATCAAGAGCTTTTCTGAAATGTGAAACGTCAATGTTGGATCTAAAGCTTTGTCTTTCATATCAACTGTTGCAGATTTAAATTCAGATTCAACACAAACAGCTCCTATATTGTATTGATCAGATATTATGTATCTGATATTATGTATTTGACATTAAGCAGCAGATTCTTGATTCTCAGTGAACCGTCCACAAAGTTGTCATTTGGATATAGCACTTAATAGTGTCCCTGCAATGTCCTCGTGAGTCAACACCTCGGGAATACTCCAAAGTGACCCAAAATGCCATCTTCTACACTTCTGCTTCTACCATATCTATGGATGGAAATAAAGATCCATAAAAGTAGAATAAAAGTCAGTCAAAGTCAACCAAAGTCTTTTGGTATGCTTTTATAGACTTAGAAAATTCTGATACCTTAAAAGTACCAACACAAAAACTCTCTCAAATTATTTTTTCAACACAAACAAACTTTTTCAAACTTCACTTAATGGCCCAAGCAAATACTTCAACAGAACATTTTTCAAAAAAAAAACCTTTTCTGTGCCATTTGTTTGGTTTGGCTAATCAAATATTTGATCCATAACAAAGTATGAAATTCATAACGTCATAAAACTTTCTCCTACATGTCTTCTTTACAATCCAAAAGAATTTCATTTTTCCATCAAAAAATCATAAACTTGAGGGAAATTTTTTGTTCCTTCTAACCTTTTAAGTTTGAAGGCAAGCAGAGTTGGAAAGTCATCAGTCAAGCAGGCCTCTGGTACAGGCAAAAACCATACAATTTCTTGGTAATTTGTATGGTTTCGTACGAAAAAAACCGAGTTACAAAACAAGAATCTGTCACAGGCTAAAACCGTACAATTTCCTGATATTGTGTAAAAAATACTTACAAAACCATACAAATTACCAAAGAAATTGTACAATTTTTACCTATGACAGATGTCTGCTTTTCTACTTTGCGTACAATTTCTTGAAAATTTGTATGGTTTTAACTTACAAAACCATACAAATTATTGTGAAATTGTACGGTTTTGTCTATGCCAGGTGCAAGCTTTGCAACTCTGCTTTTAAGTTTGATTTCAAGTTTTTTTTTTGTGTCTTCTTTTCCTTAAAAATTGTTCATTCTCTCCATTTAGCTTGTATAAAAGCCCTGAATCACACACAAAAGAGTAAATGATAAGAACACGCAGGAATAAAAACACACGACAGAGGATGTCTGTAATATAAAACGTGTTTCTTTATGCTCTCGTGTGTCTCCATATAAACAGTTTCTCTATTCACTCACATCCTTATTCCCCTTTTATTTACTTGCATTGTGTTGTTTTTTGACACTTTCAAGTGAAAAGGAAGTTTGACGTAAAAAATAATAATGAACAGATATTTGGAGCAAATTTGGAGTGAGACAAAATATGAGATTTATTTTTTTTTATGCCACAAACTGTTTTTTATGAGATACTTTGAGAATATGTGATATGTGCTTGAGGAATGATGCGTGTGGTTATTTTGCTGTAAAATTCTTTTACACAAGCTTTATGCTGAAGTTTTGTTGTGTTTTTTGGTTATTAGCTTTATGATAAAAGGAAAATTGTTCTTGGGGGTTACTTAGTTGCTATGTCTAGAGATTCTCTGCTCTTTTTTGCGTCATAGCACACCTTGGTGATAAGCCTCAACCGAAACTCAATTTCATATCATCAAAAAGCCAAAATAAGGAAGGAGGGGCAAACCTCAAAATCAGAGTTGACAGCTTTTTGGCAGTTTGTATTCAAAAGTTCGAAAAGGCACCTCCAATGGAGTCTGGATTCCAGGAACCTTTACTTGAGTCCGAATATCAGGCGTGTCTATTAATGACCTTATTCCAGGCGGCTTGACATTGGAATTCTGCAAATTTTGTCTCAAAATTCTTCATCCTGGATATACTCATGTCTTTGTTCTAGAACATGGTCTGAGTTGTCTGATAGGTGCTTAGCTGTATCATGCCTTCTTGTAGCTACACCTTGACGTCTTGACATCATTCAAATGACAAAATCTTCAATATAATCGCCATTAAGTGCCGTCCGAGTATTCAGTACTGTTTTGCAACCATAAAGAGCATCAAACATTTGACAACAACATTCAAATCACAAATTCAAGCTCTTTTTCACCATCACCTTCCTTTGACTACCTTCCCGCCATCTCCGTCCACAAATTCCAACTTCCAAAGCTTTCAAAAGTCATCGACCCTAAAAAAATTATTGCAACACTCAAACGAGTGCTACAAAATGACTAAATAAGCTAAAACTAACTCATTTCACATTTACCTTAATAAGCACACACATCACATACCTTAAAAAGGAACTCCTGTTCAAAAAAGAGAAATCCTTCACAAAATACAAGTTGAGATTAATTACGAAATGTTTTATGTTTTGAATGTTAATTAAGATGAGAAAGCTTAAAAACTTGTACACTTGACGTTATGGGATGCGGAAGGAAAAGAAAAGTTTTTTTTTTTTTTATTTTTTGTGAAAAGTTTGATGCACATATATAAATATTTTTCTACAGGAACGAGCATTTCCTCGAAAAATAACTTTTTTGTGCACTGAGGATGATATATTGTGACATTTTGTGAGGCGCATCACGTTTTGTGCTTTAATGAAATGCAATTTTGGAAGTTATAAAAGTTTAGAATTCTTTTTGTGAAGGTGAAGAGTGTTGGGAGAATATCCAGGCATAAAAAGGAGTTTTTTGGGTGTTTTAAGGTTTAAAATCTTTGAAAAAAATTTAACATAAATTCCAGGTACCTTAAAAGGCAAAGACCATGCTCTCAATAGCTTGCTCGTCTTATATAAAGAAGATGAGCATGCTCTAGGCTTCCTCTGCTGTTAAGAGCACTTTTTCAGCACGCTCTTTAAATGCATAATAACAACAACTCATTTTGCAGAGCTTCACATAAACCACTTCAATGCCGGAATTGCAATTTAATAACTGAAATCCGGCGCGATACTGACATTACTCTGTCTTAAGCTAAATTACGTTGAATTTCGGCCTCAAGCCGGACACATTCTTGTTTGGAACCGGATTTTCTAAGTCTTGTACTTTCCCGGATATGTCATGATATCTCGCCCACATGAATTTTGTTCAAGAACAAAACAGAAGTAGATTCCCAGAAAAGGAAAGTGTAGAAATGACATAATTTCAGGTCCTATATCGCTATGAATTCATTGGTAGCAGAGCTCGAAGTCAATATGGTTGAAGTTTACTCGAGTCGACTCGACTCTAAATTCGACGTAAAGCATTAAAATTTGATTATTATCATTTAGAAATGACAATAGATTGTCGTTGAACGCAATTAGTCTTCCATAATCGACAATAATATGCAATAGGCAACAATATAGTAAAATCAGCCGTTAATATAACTTATGGCTGCAGCTTATTAACCTTTAGCTCTTGCCGTCACCAATACCAACTCAGTGGTGAGTTTGCCTCTCTAAGCACACCTCAACTAATTGTAGAAGTCTTCCAAAAAACATAGTAGCAGTTAGTTGAAATTAAGATTATATCTCGAAAGCCTTTTTTGATGATATCTCTGCTTCTGTCATTGCTTCATCTTTCCATTTATACCTGACATAATACATTTTTTATATAGTAAAAAATAACCACCTGTTGGATAGACGGCAAAAAAGTTCTGTATGAAGATAAAATGCCTCAAAAAAGGATTTTTCATCTCCTTTTTCCCCGAAACTAAATTAAATTATGATAAAAAATTACAAAAGTCCTCGTGTTATTTATCGAGGGACTTAAGCGCATTTTTGTCCCAGCGATCAGTAATTGATTAATAAGTCACTTCCAGACCCAAAAAACAAGATTCAGTAAATTCCAAGTCATCCTACTAGATTTTTAAGAATTTCATCATTCAACGGATTTTCATAATTTAAATCTCATAACGGTCAAAAAAAATTCAAACATTGTTCAGTAAACACTGTTAAAACATCGAAAAACATTGAAGAACACTGTAAAACAATGAAAAAATTACAAAAGTACTCGTTCTTATCGAGTTACTTCAGCGCATTTTTGTCCCAGCGATCAGTAATTGATTTTTAAGTTAGTTCCCCGTCTATAAAAAAAGATCCAGTAGAATCCATATAACTCCCAGACCGACAAAAACAAGATCCAGTAGGATCCAGGTCACTTCCAAATATATAAAACAAGATCCAGTAGGATCCAGGTCACTTCCAGACACACAAAACAAGATCCAGTAGGATCCAGGTCACTTCCAGACCTAAAACACAAGATCCAGTAAGATCCAGTTCACTTCCAGACCTAAAACCAAGATCCAGTAAGATCCAGTTCACTTCCAGACCCATAAAACAAGATTCAGTTGGATCCATATAACTTTCAGTCCCACAAAAACAAGATCCAGCAGGATCCAGGTCACTTCCAGATCCACAAAACAAGATCCAGTAGGATCCAGATCACTTCCAGACCTGCAATGCAAGATCCAGGAGGATCCAGGTCACTTCCAGACCTAAAACCAAGATCCAGTAAGATTCAGTTCACTTCCAGACCTAAAACACAAAATCCAATAAGATCCAGGTCACTTCTAAATGACCGATAACCCAATAACTTGATAGAACGAAGCTATTAAAACAAACCAGAGCTCTCTACGATGTCTAGTTTTCGAGATCTCGCGTTCCAGCCGACCGAACGACCGAACAAAGTGTCTTATTAAGCTACCTTTTTGAAAAAAATTCAAAAATGCGCTAAAAATATTATTTTATCTAGGGCGGCCAACTGCTGTGTTTTTGTAAGGACGATGCTGTTTTTCAGCCTTGCTCCTGTGTCATGACAAAGCTTCAAAATGTCCCGATTAGTCAAAAATTCCATACAAATTTTGGAATTTTTGACAAGTTTAAAATTTTTGGATTTTTTGACAAATTTTGGACAAGTTTAGAAATTTTTGAAAAAATTTTTTGAATTTTTGACAAATTTTGAACATTTTCGTTTTGAAGGTCCGGGTTCAAGTTCTGGACTGAAAATTTTTTTTTTGAAATTTCAATTATTTTCTGCACGTTTTTGCATCCTCTGGCCATCCTAATTTTATCGCATACAAAAAAAAACTTTCCTCTAATTCCTCCCAAAAGACAAATTTTTTTCAGTTAAAAAACATTCTTTTTTTGATAATTTTTTTAAATTATCATGATTATGACAACGAATTAGATTAAAAAGTTTTTAATTATCTTCATTAAGTTCCAGTTCTTTTTTTGAACTTTGCGTACAAAAATTGACAAAAAATATTTCAAAAAATTAAATTAAATTAAGAATAATTGTTAGATTTTCTATAAATTGTGACACTAAATTATCCCGCAGGTAGAATCTAATTTATATGCTAATTTTAATGGCATTATTTTCACTTTATTCTCATCGAGAGAGAGGTTAATTTAAAAAGCTTCTTATAGTCATCAGCAACATCAACAAGCCATCACGATTTAATGTCAAAAAAATTATTTAAATTAGGATGGAATGGCAAAATTATAGAAATAGAGGTGTGTGGTGAGGTGGGGGGTAATGGGTTCTGTGGTGATTATGTTAGGGGGTAATAGGCTTGAGTTAAGAGAAAGGGTTATAGAGACTAGATTGAGTAATTTTCGGGATTGTCACGATGTCAATCTCTTCTTGATCTCGTGAATTTGTGGAATCTGCACACCAAGAATCATGTCGACCAAGTTTTGGATTTTGGATCGATTAATCTGGAATTCGACACAAAGCTAGAGTCAACGTCGGCCTGATGTTCGATTTTGGAACGATTAACCGACTTGTGCCATTTGATAAGAATTTATAAGATCTGATTGAGTTAAAATCGGGATTGTCTTTGAGACTCAAAGTGGTTCGGTGGCGGAATGATTTGTTGCTTTGATATAAAATCATTGCACACCGACGCAACGATCATGGGTTCGAGACTCGGCAGGAGAATTTTTTCACTTGTTCATTTTTCGAATTTTATGCGTTACAAATGCGACTTACAACCTTCCTTTCTAGTCTACAGGCAGTGATGTCATCATATGATTCTTATCAATGTGATTCCGATTCGACTGTAAATTGTATGTCTGGATTTGAGTGCGTAGGTCAAGGATGTCTTCACTAGGTTCTGGCACGCCTTCGTTAGGTTCTGGTACGCATTTACTAGGTAAACAATCATTAATCTCAGTCTCAAATTGACTTGAAAGCTCTCAGTTAAGAACCTTGATACCAGAAAAACTACAGTAAATGAAGAGCAATGAGCTTGCAGCTATGGTTATCTTTGATAACACTAAAACCCATTGTTTAGTCTACTTAAAAGCATCAATATAACAAAGATAATTGTTGAGTCTAATTTTCCATAATTCTTACTAAATTTCCCATAAATTGCCTTAAACTTTGATTAGAAAATTCCTAGAAAATTATCAAAAAATTTCAAATTCATTCATTTTCAATCGAAATTATCCAAAAGTGTTTATGTTACAAATTCTAGATAATTATCACTATCCATATTCAGACATAGAATACTAAGAAAATCCCACTAATTTTACCTAGAATTTTCCATACAATTATCCAACAGTAACAGCCCACCCCCTGTCCACACTAATGTAATTTTACAACCAAAAGTTAAGCAATGAAAATGTTACCTGGTAAGGCAGATTTATAGCTTCAATTAATTTTTTTCTCTCCTGCTTTCTCATGCTTCTCGTAATGGATATATGAGAACATATTTATTTATGATGAATGAGCACAAAAATGCTTTTCTAAAAAAAAAGGGAAACATAAAACAATTTTTATGTAAATTTCTTTATATTTTTTACTTTTTTTGATGATGTTAGCAAGTTCAAAAAAAATTTTAATTTTCAAATTGCAGATGTTCATGTCACATTCAATTAAAAAAAGTTGAGACTTAAGTGCTTTTGCAAATGTTGTCTAAAGAGAAATAAATTGAGTTTTTCTTTCTTTTTATGTGTAGCTCATATTAATGATGAAGACTTTTTTGGGGGTATTTTAAGGTTATGTACTTCAATAAATCTTGTTTGTAAATATTTATTAAATATTATGAAGCTTTTAATATTTGAAAATTAAATGGCTATGGAGGGTAAACAACGATGTGAGTTTGAAGACTTAGCTGGCCTTTGTGATAGGTTTTTATGCTTTCTTACTTACTTTGCTGGCCATAAAGATCACATTGTGAACCATTCTCCTACCAATTCCAAATGACTGTCCTGATCGACAGCTTCATTTTAGATTCGTAAGCATCCACAGCTTCATAGTAGCGCTTTGATGAGCCACCAATGTGTCGCGACACACTAATGTACCATTACCACTGCAGTAGACTAAAAGCACATCTGTCATCATACACCTTGCAAGCACATGTTGTAGAAATGGCTGAAAATTCGACCCCAGGTCAATTTGACTTAGGCATGGTGCTGAAGCAAGAATCACGGTGATCTGAGTCGGATTTTCAGTCATTTATGACCCATGTGATTATTCGGGGTATTTTTGACAATAATTCATCTGCAATAATCCTCAATGAATCTTAATGAACTAGATTGGGATCATTCAATTTTCAGGATCGCTATTTTGAGTCTAGGTATGGCGTCATCTACGAATTAATAACACCATAAACAGCATCAACTGTCCCTTAAGGCTCTCATCCATAAATAATTAATTACGTAAATATCCAGCCAATTTTTAACTTTTCAGAATATTAATATAAAACATTTATTATTCAAGAACTATAATAATGCAATTCACAACTTACTTATTGTCCTCGAAATACTTTTTTTCATCATGAATTTTAATGGTTTTTAATAATCTGCAACACGACAATACAACAAAGAAAATGTAAAAAATGCCAATGTAAAATTCCAATTTTAATGAAGACTATAAAAAGTTCTGAAATCGTGATGCAAGGATAAATTCCATTGTTTTTTATTGTGGCTTTTAACTGGATCTGATTTTGTGTAATAATTGAAGCTTAAGCCATTGTTTGTCACTTATCATTTTGTCGCTTCTTGTTATATAGAGGAGATTCTTCGATTGTTCTAGAAAGAAACCCTATGGGAAAGTCTAGTTGGATTCGGATGCTTAATCGCTGTTCCATCTCTGACACAATTACTTAGAGCTAAATTAAAAATTTATCACAAAGCAGCATTGTGTTCATAAATATTTTATTAGTTATGGGAATATTCATGTTAATTAAAATAAAAAGTCAAAGTAAGAATATCCTCAAAAGAAGCAATAAATCCAAAAAATTCTTTTGATAACTTAGATATTTTTAGTGTCAATGGATACTGTGGATTGTGGTTTATTGACAAAGCAGACATGAAATCCTTTCAATCCACTTTTAATCAAAATAATTACAAAGATTCTTCCTTCCATTTTTCATAAACAATCAGGTAAAGAATTTTTGTGATTTTTTATATTAAATTCCTTTTCATCATCTAAGGAATAGCTGCTCCATCAGTTGTGACAATAAGCAATTAGAGGACGGAATTTTCTCCATCACAAAAGGGAGCTTTTTTCCACAGTTCCTTTATCATGAAAGCCCCAGCAATTTGCAATTCTATGAAAAAAAATTAATTTACCAATTTAAATGGAATTTCTTTGTATCCAACGCAAAATAGAAACAACCAGGGACACAAGCAGCATAAAAAAAAAGTTATTAAATTCCAAGCTCCTTCATCATTCCAAATGTCCTTTATATTTCAGTCTTTTTTAAATACTCCAACACAAAACAATTTTTTTCCTACCACAAATTCCTCTTTCTTTTTTTCTGGAAAATGATCTCCTGCTGCCCTATGGCTGAAAAAAAGAATATGAAAAACGTGGAAAGATAATTTTGTGTAGTTGCTTTGTGGAAAATTAAGAAAATGTTGACATAAAATTCTTTCATATTTGAAGGAATGTGCTGTGTTGTGTCTAAATCTAAATGCTGGTTTGTATCTATGGGAGACTTCAACTTCCCACGACCTCCTACTTTTTGTCTAGTATCTATTTTCTAGCGCTGAAAACATAAAACGCAGACCTGTAGCCTTGGACGAACTATAAGTTTTAAGCGAAAACCACAGGTCTACGCATCTAAATTGCAGGAAATGCAGGTCTGTAGTTCTAAGCGAAACCAGACAAAGAGGAAGAGTCTACTCAATTCCATACAAAACTCAAGTCAACTTTGAGCTCTGAGCCAAATCCAGTTTTTTTAAAAATTCTTCCATTTTTAGATTTCCTTTATTAAGTACAAATAACGGTGATTTAACATTCATTTACAGTACTCATGCAAGATTCCTTATCTCAGGAATATTTTGATTTATTGATCAATGTCTCGTTATGGATTCAATCGATGTCAATTTAAAATCTTATCCAATCAAGTTGACTTTTTCAAACAAAACTAAACCTGAAAAGCACAAATCGATTAATCAATCGAAAATTTGACTCCAGGCTATCGCGACTCAGACTCGATGTCGAATTTAGTTCAATTCCAGTATTTTCCAGAGTCACGCCAATCCAGTGCAGAATTTAGGATCGATTAACCGACTTTATGTTTTTCTGAAGTTTCGACATTGAGCTCCATCATCACAGAGTAACTTAAGTCGGATTTTAGTGAAATTATATCATAACATAGCCTTAATGAATTATACGTTCTTGTCAGAATCTCGGATTGCAGAAGTCGGGTATTAATCGAAAATCCAGGAGCATCAAAATTTGCTCAAAATTTTAACTAATCTTGATAATATTCTATCCCCCCAATAGTGTATGTTATTTGTCTTTATGCTATTCGTGTTCAAATTTCCCTAAACAAACTGAATTGCCCTAAATAAATGACTTAGCTAGCTTCAAATTTACTTCAAATACGACTAAATGAAAATGAATAATTATCCAAAAAATCAACAACCTTCAAAAACTGACTAAACAAATTTCCAATCGATTAACTTCAACCATCACCCCCATCACTGCTAATACAGAACAGCTCAAAAATTCAAACATCTAAAGGTCAAATTCCATTAAAAATTTTATGATTGAATATTCAAGTTCTCATTCCATTTTCACAATTTTTTATTTACATTACATGAACTTTTTTGAAGATAATCAAAGGAAGGAACATTTCTACCTTTCAGCAATCGACCTATATCAGAAAAAATGTTTAAGTCTCTCAATAACCTCGGGGTTGATTACAAAAGGTAGAAAAACATCTTTAAACACCAAAAAAGCTGCGCTTTCAAACTCACAATTTACTTCCAAACATCCACAATCAATAAACTTCTTGTGCTGTATCGTATGGCATGAAGCAATAATGTTATTATTAATATCATTTCGAAAATGGCATGGAAAATGTGGAACAATAAATAACACCAGTCATATAAAGGAATGAACACAGAATTCGAATTGTAAGGCAATGAGGTATGATGGGAGAGAAGAAAAAAAGCACTCTACTATATCATAACATAAAATACAGAGTGGCGCAATTTTATTATGATATTTTGTTTAGATATTTATGCTTTTTGAGAGGATATGGTCAATATTGTCTGTTCAAGTGATTTTAAAGAGCTTTTAACATTATTTTAGATACTTTAGAGGGATTTTTTTATTGGGAATTTTTTAATGCAACTACAATTTGTAGAGTGGATTTGATGGTAAAAGCTGTTGGAATGGATTGATGTAATGGTCTATCAACGATCTGAAGCAGTGATGGGCAACCTGTGTTCCACGGCACTATAGCGCTGAGCAACCTGTAAGCGACAGCATACTGGTGTGAACAACCTTTGTGTTGCGACACACAAATGTGAAAAACCTATGTGTCGTGGCACACTAGTATGGGCAACCTGTGTGTCGCGGAACACTGGTGCAAGGAAGTTTTGTGTCACGACATACACGATGTGAGCAACCTATGTGTTGCAACACACTAGTATGGATAACTCGTTTTCATTTGCACACTAGTAAGGACAACCCGTGTTCTATGGCACACTAGTGTGAGCAACCTGTAAGTCACAGCACACTAGTGTGAGCAACTTTTGTGGTGCGACGCAGTACGAGCAACCTTTGTGTCACAACAAAGTGCGTGCAACCTTTGTGTTGTAACAAGTTCGAGGAACCTTTGTGTTGCAACACAGTACGAGCAACCTTTGTGTCACAACAAAGTGCGAGCAACCTTGTGTTGCAACACAGTACGAGCAACTTTGTGTCACAACAAAGTGCGAGCAACCTTTGTGTCACAACAAAGTGCGAGCAACCTTTGTTTGAAACAAAGTACGAGCAACCTTTGTGTTGCGACACAGTTTGAACAACCTGTGTGCCGCGACACACTAGTGGGCTCCAGTGGTGGTATAGCTTTGACTGAAAATGCACACGACATACGGGTCATGACATCTTCAATAATTTTGGTAATAATTCCACGGCACACATTTGCCCATCACTGCTTTAAACCACCATTTAAAGCTCCATTTTTTACCAAAAACTGGATTAAAGCTTCCAAAAAAAAAGTCGAAAAAAACTCTCCGAGTTCAATTTAATCTCCAGTTCATTCCATTTCCTCACATCGAACAATTACATCAGAGTTTTTTTTTCGAATGTCCTAGCAACAATGTAGCTATAAAAGGCACAATCCAAACTTTTTTATTCTCTCTCGCTTGTTGTGAAGAGGAAACAAAAGAGAAACGAGAAAAAAAATGTCACAAGTGGCGAAAACTGAATGAAATCCAAAAATAGGAACAGTAAACGTAACTGCACACATACAGACCTCCACACACACATCTACAAAAGTAGGATCGATATCGAATATATATATAATATATATTTTTTACCCTCTGTTGAGCCTCTCAATCATTGAGCTTTTTTATATGCCGTACGAGTAACAATATGTATAGTAGAAAAAAAAAGGCGAAGCTAGTGAATGAAAAACCTGAATATTGCTTAGACGATGAAGATTGTTATGTGACCTCACATAAAGCAAATAAGATGAAAATTTTATAGTGCCTGGGATGAATATCTTTAATGCCTGAATGATTTGATAAATTTTCACATACCCAAAAATATTCAATTTTGTTGTGATGGGGATGATTTGGAGGTTATGTCATGCTCAAGAATTAGGAGGGGTTTGAATGTGGGGCATACAACTATATTAAGGATTATAAAGAAGTTCTGTGGCTTAAAATGCAATTTTTATCATAAGATTGTCGTCTTCCGACGTCGGCGCCTTTCTCCGAAGGTTTCCGATTTCTTCCGATGGTTTCCGACTTCCTCCGAAGGTTTCCAACCTCTTCCGATGGTTTCCGACTTCCTCCGAAGGTTTCCGACTTCCTCGAAGGTTTCCGACTTCCCCGAAGGTTTCCGACTTTCTCCGAAGGTTTCCGACTTCTTCCGAAGGTTTCCGACTCTTCCCGAAGGTTTCCGACTTCTTCCGAAGGTTTCCGACTTCTTCCGATTAGCCTATCCAAAGATTGCCGCTTTCTACAGACTCGTGACTCGGCGAGCATTTCTCGATTATCTCTACCTGCATGCCAATGTTGTTACACAACATCCAAACACCTCCTCACAACTCTATTAAGGATGAAACCTTAAGAATATGAAATTATTTAAAGGTATGAATAAGAAAAGTCCTCTTTAATATATTCAGGATGTGATATCAAATTTCCAATATATCCCTTTAAACCAAAAAAATTTATTTTGTGGTATTTTATTGATTTTCTTACCATCCGGTATAGTTATCCAATGAGTAATTACCACAATATAATTATAATTAGTCTACAGTGATCATAAGGTTAATTGAAATAATGATTTTCGATAAAATTTCAATCAATAAACCACAGGAAGGAATTTTCATCGAAAATGCTAGACCAAGGTGTGGTTTTTGTAATTATTTTTGATACTAGTCGAGAATAATTTGATAATTAAGGAGAGGGGGATGGGGTGTCTTAATGAGACATAATCTTCAGAAACTTTTCCTTTTTGTTTTGATGGATATTAATAATGATTGAATCTTAGTTTGATAAATTATGGCTATGATTTATTTGAAAACAAGGATTTTAAGGGTTATTGACCGATAAGTCTAAGGAATCAAGACACAAAATCCTTAATGCAAACTCAAGACTCAAAACTGCTTACAAGACTTTTATGCACCGAATTAACTGCAAGATGCGAAGTTACTCAGACGGCACCATGATTCTATGATTTTAACCCATATTTACGGTAAAATTGGTAGTTCGTCGCATTTTGCTGCTCGAGAATCCGATTTTAGCTACGTAATCCTAACATGTGAACTTATGAGCTATCCATTGAGTCATGTTATGATTCCAAAGTCCCTAAAATACCCAAATAGCACCGGTTAATCGATTGAAAAAGCAGAATTCAAGACTTGGTGTCGGATTAAAGCAAAACGTCGGAGTCATGGTGATCTGGGTCTGATTTTTGTTCGATTACCCGATTTTTACTATCCAAGATAGTAGCGAAGACAGGAAGTTCATCTAAGTCACCTTACACCACCAACACACCTAAATTCCATTCCTCATACCCCCTCATATCTCACAGAATTCAGCTATAGTTCAACTAAAACTAATGTCTAAGTTAATTTAGTATTTCTGAATAATTCCTTCAATTCATCAAACAAGAATCAACAGCATAAATGACAATGAATTTTCCAATAATCCATTTAAAGCCATTATTATTAACGAACATCATCCACGCAATAACTCATTCAACTGTAAATGTAGATAGTCAATAATAAGCTTACCCGAGCGGTACAATTCTCCGGCTCGATGTCGGTTCTCCGGCTCGATGTCGGCTCTCCGGCTCGATGTCGGCTCTCCGGCTCGATGTCGGCTCTCCGGCTCGATGTCGGCTCTCCGGCTCGATGTCGGCTCTCCAGCTCGATGTCGGCTCTCCGGCTCGATGTCGGGTCTCCGTCTCGATGTCGGTTCTCCGTCTCGATGTCGGTTCTCCGTCTCGATGTCGGTTCTCCGTCTCGATGTCGGTTCTCCGTCTCGATGTCGGTTCTCCGTCTCGATGTCGGTTCTCCGTCTCGATGTCGGTTCCCCAGCTCGATATCGGTTCTTTGGCATGGGTATGTACTGCTCGGGTTTTCTGTTCCAACTCATTATGATGTCCAATAATAGATAATTCAAATGAAATGGACATAAAGCATAACGAGAAAATGGAATAAAAGAGGCGGAAGCGATCAAAATCGTTGCTTTAATTGATTTTCTTGTCATAACCAGGGTGGGGAGAGTTTTGTGAAATAAATCAAAACTCAAAATTCAAAATGAGAGTTTGATTTAAATTCATTGAAAAAATGAGTTTGAATTTGAATTTGAATTTTTTCATTTCGAAAATGAGTTTGAGTTTTTTTTTAAACTCAAAACTCAAGTTGAGTTTTGAGTTTGAGTTTAAACTCAAATCCAAACTCAGCTTGAATTAAAAATTCTCTTGTAGAATTTCTTAAGATTTTTCATAAATTAAATTGAATACTGCAATATGATCGGAATTGCACCTGGTTTTAAATTTGTTCCTTCATCTTTTGGTTCCAAAATATTTGAAATAAAAATTAGAGCAACCAATGACTTTTTGAACTTTCATGAGAAAAATATTATTTGTTGATTCTTCTATTGTTTGTGGCTTATTGCTTGCAAGAAATGACTGAATATTATGGATTATTGCTGGATATGATCGCAAATGAGGAACTGGCCACTTTTAGTGCTGAAAAATCTTTTTCATGATTTTCGCCCAGCAAATATGACAAGTTGTTTGTTATCACTCAGAGTACTGAAAGGGCACTGGAACTGCCTGGTTCCTCTACATCCACAAAAAAATTTTTTGTTCCTTTTTCATCAAGGAATCACCTCTGAAAGTTTGAAAATTTTTGTTGGAACTGACCGGTTCCTTTGGTACCTGATAGCTCCATACATCTGAAAATAATGCTGTATGATTTTGGAACTTCATAAAAGTTGTCATTGTACAGCAGGTACCAAAGGAACCGGTCAGTTCCAACAAAAATTTTCAAACTTTCAGAGGTGATTCCTTGATGAAAAAAGAACAAAAAATTTTTTTGTGGATGTAGAGGAACCAGGCAGTTCCAGTGCCCTTTCAGTACTCTGAGTGACTAAATCCAATTCAGAACACTTTGTACAATCAAATGGAGTAAAAAAATTTTTTTTGGCATTGGAAGTGATCTGTTCCTCACATTCAGCTACTTCCAATTATCTTAGATCACGCTCATCCATGTCGGCTCCATTTCCTGCAAGCAATAAGCTGCAAATCACGAAAGAATCAACAAACAATATTTTCATCGTGAAAGTTCAGAAAGTCATTGGTTGCTGTAATTTTTATTTCAGTTGGAACTCCAGAAAACTAATTTGTTGGACATGAAATGCATAAACTAACCAGGAACAGATGAAATGTTCAGCAAATCATATTAATTCACACAAAAAGTGAACATCTCTCAAAATTTTTTAGAAATTCAATGAATGAATTTTTTATTCAAGATGAGTTTGATTTGAGTTTAAATTCAAACTCAAAACTCAACTCATTTTGTATTGAGTTTGAATTTTTTTAAAAAACTCAAACTCAATTTCAAGAAAAAAAAACTCAAATTCAAATTCAACTCAACGAAAAGTGAGTTTATTTTTGAGTTTTGATTTAACTCACCCACCCTGGTCATAACTTTCTGACGTCAACATTTAACGAACTTGACTCAGCATTTCTGATGTTCTGTCAATTTTGAGTAGGAAAAACTGATTGATAAGTCATGCAGTGACTTGGTAAAAATATAAATATACATTCCAAAAGTCACATGAGATATATCTCTATCCAATTTACTTCAAATCAAAAAATATTCCACATAACAAACTAACTTTTAACAGTCTAGACATTAGTTGTCAGAATATATATCCCATGATACATCAGCTAATGTATCTTGAAGTTTTATAAATCAATATTTCATCCAAGCTTATCCAAATCCGACATAGAAATAATGTTTTGCTGATGTTTTGTAGTGAGGAAAAACAGCAACAGTGACTTTGTATGGAGACATACAGATTCCATGTAAATTTAAATTTATTTCACAATCATTGCTTTAATTCTCTTAAATTTGCAAACAAAGCACAGATGGTAATGAAATAAAATTGGCGTGTGAGGGTGTTTGGAAGTGATGTCATGAAGGAAATTGAATTTTTGGGGTATTTGGTGATTGGAGATTTGAGGATCAAATAAGACTCTTTGCAGTCAACTGAGGCGCTCTCCTGTCCAATGAGACTCTCTGGGGTCAAATAAGGATCTCTAGCAGTTTTATGAGATTCTTTGGTATTTTTTCCTTCCAAGAACTTCAGAAGGTGTGCTACTGGTCAATCAGATTTTGATCGGAACAGACTGGTTCCGCATTTTTGGAGCATTTTTGATTTTACTGGATTGTGTAATAAAGAAGGGGAATAAGAGTAAGCTTAACTCAAAAGAACCCTAAATAAGTCATTATTACAAGCAACAAACTCACAATCTTATCAACAACCTCACATCACAACCAAACAACTCCCTATATAAGTGACACAAAACAGCACATCAAGCAGCACACATAAAATTTATATTCAAGTCTTTTAACAGAAATTATTGCCTTTTATTTAACCCTCCCCCACACAAAATTCACATTTTGATTCCAAAATGGAAAAAAAAAAAATTTTTATTTTTCATTGCTTTGTTGTAAATTTAATTATGTACACAAACATGTGGAATGAATGTGGAATTTTTGAATGAAAAATTTTCATATTTTATTTTGAGTGTCATATTGACATTGACATTATAAAGAGTACTTTATTGTTACGAAACGTGATTGTTGTAGGAAAAATGTTTCTAGGGCAAAAAAGAAATGCAAAAGGGAATTTTCAATGAAAATTGTTGAGTTAGTGGATTTAATATTGCTGGGGTTGGCTGGATGTTGTTGTAGGAATTGTTGTGCAGAATGGCAAAATTTGTGGAATTTTTTGGGAATTTTGTGGCATTTTTTTAAGGATGAAATGCACTCTGAGGAGCACAATGAGGTGAATTTTGGGTTTGGTTATGAAAATTGACTAAAATCAGCCTTTTTGGTACAGTTAGAGCCTCTTTGCAGGTGACTTTGAACATGGTGACGTAGCAAAGCCCTAAAAATCACGTGTGTTTCTCGAGATACCTAATTGCTACCATTTTCAGCTCTAAATACACAAGATAACCCCATAAAACCCCAACCAGAATGCCAATCTAACATTCAGCCTTAATCATATCCAATAATACCTAATTGTAACCATTTTTGGACATAAATTCACAAGACAATCCCCAAAATCCTCAAACCGAATGTCATTCCAACATTCAGCTCCAATCAGCCCAAACCTAAAACCTCAAGCAACATATCAATCTAACGTTTAGCTCCAATCACATCCAATTTTCCATATCCCCCAAATATTACCCTACCCCCAATCAACTCACCAACCCCTCCAAAAAATCCGATCAAAAATTTGAGTAAATCACAATAATATATGCCAATCATCAACCTAACATTTCTTCTTTCCAATGTCCCGATGTCAAGGACTGATGTCAAAATGACAATCAATTTCCAACAAAACAACGGCCGTCGTCAACACAATAAAATACCAAAAAGAAAATATATATATTCGTAGCTCAATTTCGTACATAATAGCAACCATATACAACATACACATGCTTACATATCATCATGTCACATGAAATTCTGCAATTTATTGTATATGGCCTCGGAATGTTTCTTGCCATAAAAAAAAAGTCAAAAAAAAATTCACTTCTTGTCCTTGTGTCTTTCTGTACTGTTTTTTTTTTCGTTATTTATTTCATATGTATTTGTGCATATCTGAATATAATGTGGGGTTGATTGGATGTTTTGTCATAGTAAGGAAGGCTTGCTCATGATAAGGAGGTTGGGGTTGGTATGAGCATCGACATGGATTAGGAGAGAGGCAGACCAAGGTTGTTTCGGATGTTTTGTCATGCTGGGGAGATGGAAGTCGGTTTGAGCATCGTCATGGATTAAGACAGAGGTAATTCAAGGTCTATTGGGATGTTATGTCATGTTAGGGAGATTGGGGTTAGTATGAAAATCGGCATTGATTAGGACAGAGGTAATTCAAGGGCTAACTAATGTGTTGGGATGTTTTGTCATGCTAAGGCAGTTATGGTTGGTATGAGTATCATCAAGGATGAGAATAGAGGTAGTTCAAGGTCGGTTTGGATGTTTTGTCATGGATAGGAAGTTGGGGGGTCGATATAAGTCGTCATATCGGGTCATGGCTTAAGATAGAGGTTGGTAGTGATGCTTTGTCATAGGTAGTGAGTTAGAGGGTCCATATGAGTGGTCATATAAGGTAATAGGTCAATATTGAGCTTAGTAGGGATGTTTTGTCATAGAAAGGGAGATTAAGGGTCGATACGAGTGGTTATATGGATCATGGATTGAGATAGAGGCGAATGAGGATCGTCAATGGTTTAATAAAGGCATGCAGACCTTAACCTAGGTCAAGGCTACCATTTGCTAATCTTTGTCGTTTCATGGATTGAAATAGAGTCGGGTGAGATTCGTCAATGGTTCAGCAACGGCATGCGAACCTGTACCAGTCCTAAGCCAACATTTGCTGGTCATGGTAGTGTCATGGATGGCGATAGATGCAGATAAGGGTCGTCAATGGTTTAACAGCGGAACACGAACCTAAACCAAACCACAACCCCCAATTTCCCAATCTCAATGCTCCCTAACACCCAAAACAACCCCCCCAAAAAACATTGAGTATGTTTGTGACACATGAAAATGACGACAGTTTTTTTTCCATTATATGGATATGCTAGGAAAGGGCAATGATATTAAAAAACAAGAAGTACAAGAAACAAACGGATAAAAAAAAGGAAGATAAGAAGAAGACAAACTCGAAACTGTCTACAACAAAAAAAAAAATTCAAAATGATTGATAAATAATGAAGAAAACGACAACGAAGACAGATAAACAAGCTGGATTTCTCCGTTTCGTAGCTAAATTGACTCTAATGGCGTTCACGCGAGCAAAGAAGGAATGGATGGGACAGTGAAATATGGAAATTTTACTTTCTGATATTAAAGTTTTTTGCTTATTTGTGCTTTATGTAGCGTGGCTTGTTGTTCAACTTAGTTTTTTTTGTCGTAAACAAGATTTTATTGCACACTTTGGAATGGAATTAATTGCGGGTGCTGGTGAGGGGGGTCTTTGTGTGCTCTACTTAAAGTTATATTTGGACTTTTTTATTTGAAGTTTGTTGATCTTTACTCTGGATTTGATGGTTTTGTTCATGAATTCATGAGGAGAGCTGAGGGGAATTAAATGGGAACTGAACTCATAGTAGAGGAACGTAAAGTGACTAAAGGACACATCCAGTGAGTTTTGGTCAATATTTGAGTAGATCGACGTAATCAACAGAACATTGATATATTGTCACATTTCAGGCATGCTATGGATGATTTCTGTAAGGGTTGTCGAGACTGAAACCAAGACTTCCTAGTTTTTGCCTTAAGAATGGTCAAAACCTAGATTTAAATGAATTCCATGGAGCTAGGGCTACTTCAGAAAATCTTAGTAGCCTTAAGACACCAAAAAGGCAGCTTTCAACCTGCCACAACGTGCTGCTCAAGTTACCAACTCCATGTTTCACCTGAATACGCCCCCTATTTTTTCCAAAAACTCCAACTTCCCCACCTCTCAAAATCAGAAATTAACACCAAAATTTTAATGAAATAAATATTTTTCAAAAATTCTGTTCTGTTTTTACCCCGAAGGATGGAAATTTTCAAATTCAATTGGGTGTCACATGTGACACATTTTTAATGATATTGTGTTACTGCTTGAAGCAACAGTCACACATATCCTTTGATATTTAATGTTTCACAAAAATATCTGAAATCTGATTTTAACACATTTTGAAAATTTGCTTTAAATGCAGTGTTGGGTAAATTGTGTGATGTGGGACAATAGTGTGATAGATGTGACAGTAGTGTGAAACATGCGATATTTGTGAGATTCATGTGATACAAGTGTGATACGAGTGACTTTAGTGTGATACAAGTGACACAAGTGTGATACAAGTGACACTAGTGTGATACTTGCGACACTAGTTTGATGCATGTGACACTAATGTGATACATAAGACACTAGTATGTCGCACCACATAAATGCCTTGTGTGGTTTTGAGCGTGGCTTATCATTATTGGTGTCACATGAAAAACAGTTTGGGAAACACTGTTCTAAAATGAATTCAGAATTAAGCTCAAAATGGAAAAGTCTTTAGACATAAAACAGAAGTTCGGCATTTTCTGGGTATTAGATGGATAGACCTGCAGGTTTACTTCCAAATCCAACAATGCGCCTCTCAGGTTTCTAGCCGATTCAACTAAAATGCGCTCATTTCCTTACAACAAGTCCATTATTTTTGCTTGACATTTTATAGATGATCCAAAAGTTTCCGTTCATTTCTTTTTAAGAAGGAAGTTAACTCAATCAACTGTAATTTTTTATAGCTAAAACTTTATGTGCTTTTACTTCCTTTTATCCTTCGATCGAAACGACTTTAGACTTTTGCAATTAAGTAATTTGTTTAATCGAATGTACTTGCGTGAAGACATAAAACGAGGTAAAAATGGGAAGTTGAAAGTTTTTCTATGCTAATAGAAAGATAAGCATGAGAATTACGTGTATTGAAAGGAAAATTGATTGGGCTTTCAAAACTGTCGGAAATTTTTACTTTTTTTTTGTGATGGATGCGGTTTGTGGTGGATGTGGGATGGGGAAAAGAAAAAGCTTTTTTGGAAGAAAGTTTTAAGGATGATTTGGGTTGGGTATTAATGGCTGTCGAAAGAGACTTTTGCAGACTTTTTTGGGGAAGAAATTTTTTTTTCTTTTTTTTTAAAAAACTTTTTAATATTTTTTGATTCTTTATTTTTGTTCTTTTTTGCTCAAAAATGCAAGAAAATTATTTGATTTTTAAATGTTCTAAATTTAATTTTTCAAATTCTTTCAAATTCTTTCAAATTCTTTCAAATTCTTTCAAATTCTTTCAAATTCTTTCAAATTCTTTCAAATTCTTTCAAATTCTTTCAAATTCTTTCAAATTCTTTCAAATTCTTTCAAATTCTTTCAAATTCTTTCAAATTCTTTCAAATTCTTTCAAATTCTTTCAAATTCTTTCAAATTCTTTCAAATTCTTTCAAATTCTTTCAAATTCTTTCAAATTCTTTCAAATTCTTTCAAATTCTTTCAAATTCTTTCAAATTCTTTCAAATTCTTTCAAATTCTTTCAAATTCTTTCAAATTCTTTCAAATTCTTTCAAATTCTTTCAAATTCTTTCAAATTCTTTCAAATTCTTTCAAATTCTTTCAAATTCTTTCAAATTCTTTCAAATTCTTTCAAATTCTTTCAAATTCTTTCAAATTCTTTCAAATTCTTTCAAATTCTTTCAAATTCTTTCAAATTCTTTCAAATTCTTTCAAATTCTTTCAAATTCTTTCAAATTCTTTCAAATTCTTTCAAATTCTTTCAAATTCTTTCAAATTCTTTCAAATTCTTTCAAATTCTTTCAAATTCTTTCAAATTCTTTCAAATTCTTTCAAATTCTTTCAAATTCTTTCAAATTCTTTCAAATTCTTTCAAATTCTTTCAAATTCTTTCAAATTCTTTCAAATTCTTTCAAATTCTTTCAAATTCTTTCAAATTCTTTCAAATTCTTTCAAATTCTTTTAAATTCTTTCAAATTCTTTCAAATTCTTTCAAATTCTTTCAAATTCTTTCAAATTCTTTCAAATTCTTTCAAATTCTTTCAAATTCTTTCAAATTCTTTCAAATTCTTTCAAATTCTTTCAAATTCTTTCAAATTCTTTCAAATTCTTTCAAATTCTTTCAAATTCTTTCAAATTCTTTCAAATTCTTTCCAATTCTTTCAAATTCTTTCAAATTCTTTCAAATTCTTTTAAATTCTTTCAAATTCTTTCCAATTCTTTCAAATTCTTTCAAATTCTTTCAAATTCTTTCAAATTCTTTCAAATTCTTTCAAATTCTTTCAAATTCTTTCAAATTCTTTCAAATTCTTTCAAATTCTTTCAGATTCTTTCAAATTCTTTCAAATTCTTTCAAATTCTTTCAAATTCTTTCAAATTCTTTCAAATTCTTTCAAATTCTTTCAAATTCTTTCAAATTCTTTCAAATTCTTTCAAATTCTTTCAAATTCTTTCAAATTCTTTCAAATTCTTTCAAATTCTTTCAAATTCTTTCAAATTCTTTCAAATTCTTTCAAATTCTTTCAAATTCTTTCAAATTCTTTCAAATTCTTTCAAATTCTTTCAAATTCTTTCAAATTCTTTCAAATTCTTTCAAATTCTTTCAAATTCTTTCCAATTCTTTCAAATTCTTTCAAATTCTTTCAAATTCTTTTAAATTCTTTCAAATTCTTTCAAATTCTTTCAAATTCTTTCAAATTCTTTCAAATTCTTTCAAATTCTTTCAAATTCTTTCAAATTCTTTCAAATTCTTTCCAATTCTTTCAAATTCTTTCAAATTCATTCAAATTCTTTTAAATTCTTTCAAATTCTTTCAAATTCTTTCAAATTCTTTCAAATTCTTTCAAATTCTTTTAAATTCTTTCAAATTCTTTCAAATTCTTTCAAATTCTTTCAAATTCTTTCAAATTCTTTCAAATTCTTTCAAATTCTTTCAAATTCTTTAAATTCTTTCAAATTCTTTCAAATTCTTTCAAATTCTTTCAAATTCTTTCAAATTCTTTCAAATTCTTTCAAATTCTTTCAAATTCTTTCAAATTCTTTCAAATTCTTTCAAATTCTTTCAAATTCTTTCAAATTCTTTCAAATTCTTTCAAATTCTTTCAAATTCTTTCAAATTCTTTCAAATTCTTTCAAATTCTTTCAAATTCTTTCAAATTCTTTCAAATTCTTTCAAATTCTTTCAAATTCTTTCAAATTCTTTCAAATTCTTTCAAATTCTTTCAAATTCTTTCAAATTCTTTCAAACTCTTTCAAATTCTTTCAAATTCTTTCAAATTCTTACAAATTCTTTCAAATTCTTTCAAATTCTTTCAAATTCTTTCAAATTCTTTCAAATTCTTTCAAATTCTTTCAAATTCTTTCAAATTCTTTCAAATTCTTTCAAATTCTTTCAAATTCTTTCAAATTCTTTCAAATTCTTTCAAATTCTTTCAAATTCTTTCAAATTCTTTCAAATTCTTTCAAATTCTTTCAAATTCTTTCAAATTCTTTCAAATTCTTTCAAATTCTTTCAAATTCTTTCAAATTCTTTCAAATTCTTTCAAATTCTTTCAAATTCTTTCAAATTCTTTCAAATTCTTTCAAATTCTTTCAAATTCTTTCAAATTCTTTCAAATTCTTTCAAATTCTTTCAAATTCTTTCAAATTCTTTCAAATTCTTTCAAATTCTTTCAAATTCTTTCAAATTCTTTCAAATTCTTTCAAATTCTTTCAAATTCTTTCAAATTCTTTCAAATTCTTTCAAATTCTTTCAAATTCTTTCAAATTCTTTCAAATTCTTTCAAATTCTTTCAAATTCTTTCAAATTCTTTCAAATTCTTTCAAATTCTTTCAAATTCTTTCAAATTCTTTCAAATTCTTTCAAATTCTTTCAAATTCTTTCAGATTCTTTCAAATTCTTTCAAATTCTTTCAAATTCTTTCAAATTCTTTCAAATTCTTTCAAATTCTTTCAAATTCTTTCAAATTCTTTCAAATTCTTTCAAATTCTTTCAAATTCTTTCAAATTCTTTCAAATTCTTTCAAATTCTTTCAAATTCTTTCAAATTCTTTCAAATTCTTTCAAATTCTTTCAAATTCTTTCAAATTCTTTCAAATTCTTTCAAATTCTTTCAAATTCTTTCAAATTCTTTCAAATTCTTTCCAATTCTTTCAAATTCTTTCAAATTCTTTCAAATTCTTTTAAATTCTTTCAAATTCTTTCCAATTCTTTCAAATTCTTTCAAATTCTTTCAAATTCTTTCAAATTCTTTCAAATTCTTTCAAATTCTTTCAAATTCTTTCAAATTCTTTCAAATTCTTTCAAATTCTTTCAAATTCTTTCAAATTCTTTCAAATTCTTTCAAATTCTTTCAAATTCTTTCAAATTCTTTCCAATTCTTTCAAATTCTTTCAAATTCTTTCAAATTCTTTTAAATTCTTTCAAATTCTTTCCAATTCTTTCAAATTCTTTCAAATTCTTTCAAATTCTTTCAAATTCTTTCAAATTCTTTCAAATTCTTTCAAATTCTTTCAAATTCTTTCAAATTCTTTCAAATTCTTTCAGATTCTTTCAAATTCTTTCAAATTCTTTCAAATTCTTTCAAATTCTTTCAAATTCTTTCAAATTCTTTCAAATTCTTTCAAATTCTTTCAAATTCTTTCAAATTCTTTCAAATTCTTTCAAATTCTTTCAAATTCTTTCAAATTCTTTCAAATTCTTTCAAATTCTTTCAAATTCTTTCAAATTCTTTCAAATTCTTTCAAATTCTTTCAAATTCTTTCCAATTCTTTCAAATTCTTTCAAATTCTTTCAAATTCTTTCAAATTCTTTCAAATTCTTTCAAATTCTTTCAAATTCTTTCAAATTCTTTCAAATTCTTTTAAAATCTTTCAAATTCTTTCAAATTCTTTCAAATTCTTTCAAATTCTTTCAAATTCTTTCAAATTCTTTCAAATTCTTTCAAATTCTTTCAAATTCTTTCAAATTCTTTCAAATTCTTTCAAATTCTTTCAAATTCTTTCAAATTCTTTCAAATTCTTTCAAATTCTTTCAAATTCTTTCAAATTCTTTCAAATTCTTTCAAATTCTTTCAAATTCTTTCAAATTCTTTCAAATTCTTTCAAATTCTTTCAAATTCTTTCAAATTCTTTCAAATTCTTTCAAATTCTTTCAAATTCTTTCAAATTCTTTCAAATTCTTTCAAATTCTTTCAAATTCTTTCAAATTCTTTCAAATTCTTTCAAATTCTTTCAAATTCTTTCAAATTCTTTCAAATTCTTTCAAATTCTTTCAAATTCTTTCAAATTCTTTCAAATTCTTTCAAATTCTTTCAAATTCTTTCAAATTCTTTCAGATTCTTTCAAATTCTTTCAAATTCTTTCAAATTCTTTCAAATTCTTTCAAATTCTTTCAAATTCTTTCAAATTCTTTCAAATTCTTTCAAATTCTTTCAAATTCTTTCAAATTCTTTCAAATTCTTTCAAATTCTTTCAAATTCTTTCAAATTCTTTCAAATTCTTTCAAATTCTTTCAAATTCTTTCAAATTCTTTCAAATTCTTTCAAATTCTTTCAAATTCTTTCAAATTCTTTCAAATTCTTTCAAATTCTTTCAAATTCTTTCCAATTCTTTCAAATTCTTTCAAATTCTTTCAAATTCTTTTAAATTCTTTCAAATTCTTTCAAATTCTTTCAAATTCTTTCAAATTCTTTCAAATTCTTTCAAATTCTTTCAAATTCTTTCAAATTCTTTCCAATTCTTTCAAATTCTTTCAAATTCATTCAAATTCTTTTAAATTCTTTCAAATTCTTTCAAATTCTTTCAAATTCTTTCAAATTCTTTCAAATTCTTCAAATTCTTTCAAATTCTTTCAAATTCTTTCAAATTCTTTCAAATTCTTTCAACTTCTTTCAAATTTGTTCAATTTTTTTCAAATATTTTAAATTCTTTCAATTTCTTTCAAATTCTTTCAAATTCTTCAAATTCTTTCAAATTCTTTCAAATTCTTTCAAATTCTTTCAAATTCTTTCAAATTCTTTCAAATTCTTTCAAATTCTTTCAAATTCTTTCAAATTCTTTCAAATTCCTTCAAATTCTTTCAAATTCTTTCAAATTCTTTCAAATTCTTTCAAATTCTTTCAAATTCTTTCAAATTCTTTCAAATTCTTTCAAATTCTTTCAAATTCTTTCAAATTCTTTCAAATTCTTTCAAATTCTTTCAAATTCTTTCAAATTCTTTCAAATTCTTTCAAATTCTTTCAAATTCTTTCAAATTCTTTCAAATTCTTTCAAATTCTTTCAAATTCTTTCAAATTCTTTCAAATTCTTTCAAATTCTTTCAAATTCTTTCAAATTCTTTCAAATTCTTTCAAATTCTTTCAAATTCTTTCAAATTCTTTCAAATTCTTTCAAATTCTTTCAAATTCTTTCAAATTCTTTCAAATTCTTTCAAATTCTTTCAAATTCTTTCAAATTCTTTCAAATTCTTTCAAATTCTTTCAAATTCTTTCAAATTCTTTCAAATTCTTTCAAATTTTAAATTTTCTTTCAATTTTTAAAATTGAATAAAATTTTAATTCTTGATTTAAGTTTTTCAGAACCTTTAATTAGCATTTAAATCCTCAATTAAATATCCAATAAAAATCCTTAATTTAAAAATTAATTTTCATTTCCATTTCTACAGCCTCAAAAATAAATAAATTTTAACATTCACAACTTCCCAATAGGGATTCAATCCACAATACAATCCCACCATTAAAGTTATTTCTGTAACTTTAAATTTGCCTAATAAAAGTTAATCTAAATTATTGTGGTGATTAAAATGTGAAAAAAGCCTTGGGAAAATTAATCCAATTATCGTAAAAATAAAGTTTTTTTGCCTTTTTATTAAATTCTTCTATTCAAAAGAGAATTGGAGGAATTTTAGTCTTAATCATTTTTAACT
>NW_027226525.1:0-63406 GCF_022539635.2 Chironomus tepperi
TATCGAACGGGAGCTTTATCTCAATTAAAACTTACAAATGCGAATGAAATTATTTCTTGTGATGAGTCTAGGATGGCTATACATACTTGGAATTATAAGGCAAATGCTAAAGTTCTTAGCCGAATTGAGTTCCATACAGTTCGATAAGAATTGATTGAAATTAGTATGAAATGTTTTAATCTAGCTAATCGGAACGAACTCAAGTTGACATTGACTTCTACCGATTACCCATAAACAGGCTCAGATCGAATATAGGGGTTTTTTGAGTCAAAACTTCCTCTTTTTGGATGAAATTCCTGAATTTGCTTGGGTTTTTAATTGAAAAAATTAGCAAACTTCTCCAAATTTTGGTGCTTAATACGAAAAATTGAAAAATCACCTGCCATTAACAGATTTTTGGCTCATCATGACTTCAACCCAGGAGCGTAGCCCTAAATTATTGGATTAAGTGGGATGTTTTGAAACATTTTTGTAAGAAAAACAAAAGTTTAATGCAATTTAAGATTTTTGCTCAAAAATAAGAAGCAGACTGGTTTTAACCCTTATTCCCTTCTTTCCTTTTGCTTTTTTAGATTTACCTCTGTGCCAATATAATGTATAACTACATATAGAGAATACCTTAACCTCCAAAAACCTTATTTATGTGTCTTTGTAATTGCATTTGAACCAAACTAGTTGATACTCCCAAATCTCTTAGTTTAAACTAAGCATCTAGATACCCAATCAGCTCTAAAAACCAAAGACAAGACAAGAAAGAATAAAAAAAATTATAATCGTTCAAAAATTTATGTTGGCTGTACATTAAATTTTATTTTCTTCAATTACAAAACCAATTTTTGGTGTAAAAAAGTTTTTTGTACCTTTTTCTGTAATGGGTTCTGCTTAGTGAAATAAAACAGCAAGTACGATGAATTATTGAGGGTGTTATCAATACGTGGAGGTTGAAAGATGTTCTTTTATAGACTAAAGATCTGTAATATTTGCTTTGATGTCTTAATTATTTGAAGAGGTTTTGAGGATAGTTTGCAGACCGAGAGGACAAAAAGCAGTTAGAACTAGTCATTAATTAGATATTAATTTGTCTTTTAATGCTTTTGACTATGCAATTATGACAGTTTTAGTTAGGGGCTGCTCAGTTTTGACTTAATGATCTTTGGGGGTCATGCAACACCTCAAAATAATGAATATTGGACATTTTCTTACAGAGTAAGGAGAAAAAAGGAGGTGGGTTTAGGTCAAACTAGTGTATCGGGTAGAAACCCAATGCGGATATATTCACACCGTCCATAAAAAGTGTCGCGGATAGGCTGCTTCGCTTGGCAAATGTTTGAGGGATCAGGCTCCAGCGGGTAGGCCAAGCTTCGCTTGGCAAATGTTTGAGGGATCAAGCTCCAGTGATAGGCCAAGCTTCGCTTGGCAAATGTTTGAGGGATCAAGCTCCAGGGTAGCCAAGCTTCGCTTGGCAAATGTTTGAGGATCAAGCTCCAGTTGGTAGGCCAAGCTTCGCTTGGCAAATATTTGAGGGATCAAGCTCAACGGATAGGCTAAGCTTCGCTTGGCAAATGTTTGAGGGATCAAGCTCCAGCGGGTAGGTCAAGCTTCGCTTGGCACATGTTTGAGGAGTCAGGCTCCAGAGGGTAGGCTGCTTCGCTTGGCAAATGTTTGAGGGATCAGGCTCCAGGGGTAGGCTGCTTCGCTTGGCAAATGTTTGAGGGATCAAGCTCCAGCGGATAGGCTGCTTCGCTTGGCAAATGTTTGAGGGATCAAGCTCCAGCGGGGTAGGCTGCTTCGCTTGGCAAATGTTTGAGGGATCAAGCTCCAGTGGTGAAGGCATGGCTTCGCTTGGCAAATGTTTGAGGGATCAAGCTCCAGCAGTGGTAAGCTGGCTTCGCTTGGCAAATGTTTGAGGGATCAAGCTCCAGTTGGTAGGCCAAGCTTCGCTTGGCAAATGTTTGAGGGATCAAGCTCCAGTGAGAATAGGCTGCTTCGCTTGGCAAATGTTTGAGGGATCAGGCTCCAGCGGTAGGCCAAGCTTCGCTTGGCAAATGTTTGAGGGATCAAGCTCCAGTGATAGGCCAAGCTTCGCTTGGCAAATGTTTGAGGGATCAAGCTCCAGGGTAGGCCAAGCTTCGCTTGGCAAATGTTTGAGGGATCAAGCTCCAGTTGGTAGAGGCTGCTTCGCTTGGCAAATGTTTGAGGGATCAAGCTCCAGTGGATAGGCAAGCTTCGCTTGGCAAATGTTTGAGGGATCAGGCTCCAGTGGGTAGAAAGCTTCGCTTGGCAAATGTTTGAGGGATCAGGCTCAGCGGGGCTAGGCTGCTTCGCTTGGCAAATGTTTGAGGGATCAAGCTCCAGCGGGTAGGCTAAGCTTCGCTTGGCAAATGTTTGAGGGATCAGCTCAGCAGGTAGGCAAGCTTCGCTTGGCAAATGTTTGAGGGATCAAGCTCCAGTGGGGTGGCAAGCTTCGCTTGGCAAATGTTTGAGGGATCAGGCTCCAGCAGGTAGGCTAACGCTTCGCTTGGCAAATGTTTGAGGGATCAAGCTCCAGTGGATAGCCAAAGCTTCGCTTGGCAAATGTTTGAGGGATCAGGCTCCAGCGGGTAGGCCAAGCTTTGCTTGGCAAATGTTTGAGGAATCAGGCTCCAGCGGGTAGGCCAAGCTTCGCTTGGCAAATGTTTGAGGGATCAAGCTCCAGCGGGTAGGCCAAGCATCGCTTGGCAAATGTTTGAGGGATCAAGCTCCAGCGGGTAGGCCAAGCTTCGCGTGGCACATGTTTGAGGGATCAGGCTCCAGCGGGTAGGCCAAGCTTCGCGTGGCAAATGTTTGAGGGATCAAGCTCCAGCGGGTAGGCCAAGCGTCGCTTGGCAAATGTTTGAGGGATCAAGCTCCAGTGATAGCTCAAGCTTCGCTTGGCAAATGTTTGAGGGATCAAGCTCCAGTGGGTAGGCTAAGCTTCGCTTGGCAAATGTTTGAGGAATCAGGCTCCAGGGTAGGCAAGCTTCGCTTGGCAAATGTTTGAGGGATCAAGCTCCAGCGGATAGGCCAAGCTTGGCAAATGTTTGAGGGATCAGGCTCCAGCGGGTGGGCCAAGCTTCGCTTGGCACATGTTTTAGGGATCAAGCTCCAGTGGTAAAGCTGCTTCGCTTGGCAAATGTTTGAGGGATCAAGCTCCAGTGATATAGCTGCTTCGCTTGGCAAATGTTTGAGGGATCAGGCTCCAGTGTAGGCCAGCGCTTCTGCTTGGCAAATGTTTGAGGGATCAAGCTCCAGTGGATAGCTGCTTCGCTTGGCAAATGTTTGAGGGATCAGGCTCCAGCGGGTAGGCCAAGCTTTGCTTGGCAAATGTTTGAGGAATCAAGCTCCAGCGGATAGGCTGCTTCGCTTGGCAAATGTTTGAGGAATCAAGCTCCAGTGGATAGCTGCTTCGCTTGGCAAATGTTTGAGGAATCAGGCTCCAGTGGGTAGGCCAAGCTTCGCTTGGCAAATGTTTGAGGGATCAAGCTCCAGGGATAGGCAAGCTTCGCTTGGCAAATGTTTGAGGGATCAGGCTCCAGGGTAGGCTAAGCTTCGCTTGGCAAATGTTTGAGGGATCAAGCTCCAGTTGGTAGGCCAAGCTTCGCTTGGCAAATGTTTGAGGGATCAAGTTCCAGTGATAGCTGCTTCGCTTGGCAAATGTTTGAGGGATCAAGCTCCAGCGGATGAAGGCTGCTTCGCTTGGCAAATGTTTGAGGGATCAGGCTCCAGCGGGTAGGCCAAGCTTCGCTTGGCAAATGTTTGAGGGATCAAGCTCCAGCGGATAGGCCAAGCTTCGCTTGGCAAATGTTTGAGGGATCAAGCTCCAGCGGATAGGCCAAGCTTCGCTTGGCAAATGTTTGAGGGATCAAGCTCCAGCGGATAGGCCAAGCTTCGCTTGGCAAATGTTTGAGGGATCAAGCTCCAGCGGGTAGGCCAAGCTTCGCTTGGCAAATGTTCGAGGGATCAAGCTCCAGTGGGTAGGCCAAGCTTCGCTTGGGACATGTTTGATAATTTTCATACAATGTTCAATGTTTCAAAAAATCGTAATAAACATTGATTTTGAAATTTTGTATGAAAACGAAAGTTTTTTGCTTTTTTAGAAGCAACGGCTGCTCCTGGCATGCCCAAAAACTAATCAGCTCTTCTATAGAGCAACACGGATCGATTGCAAAAAACTAGAAGTCTCTACGATGTCTCGTTATTGAGATTTCTTGCTGATTAACTTGTTTGCTTGTTTGCTTGTTTGTTTGCTTGCTTACAGAAAGCGAATTTTTCGATTTTCTCGGCAACGCCTCAACCAATTTCAAATCTGTTTTTTGATTATGGTGAGGAATTCCAGGCACAAACTTTTTGCGATAGAACAAAACTTGCAATTATGCTTAGTTTGGCTGTAAATTCCAAAAAAGGTTTTTCAATCTGAACAAATTCAATACATTCACACGTGAAAACGGTGTGAATATAAAATTCGATCTTCCCGTTATCTAATAAGTGAACGGTCCCTATGAATTAATGTACAATTTGTGTCCCTAATAGACAAAGAGCATGCTTTTATGGTAGGTATAGAAAGATCACAGCGGTACCTAAAGCGGTCTCTTTGCTTTCAACTGTCGATTTCTACTGTCCATAAGAGATATATTTCGGATAAATTAGATGAAATGGCAACATAAGGCTTTTAAAGCTTTAAAACATCCATTATGATTCCTAATTGGCATAAAAAAATTAACGAAGCACAAACGAATAGCTTAATCGTTTGAAAATTCGGCGTCAGGTCGGCGTGACTATGACTTGATACCAGATTTGATTTAAATCTAGGGCGGCCATCTGCTGTATTTTTGCCAGGACTTTGCTGTACTTTTCACCCAAGCTGCTGTTTCCCCAAAAAGCGCCAAAATGTTCCGATTTTTCAAAAAGTCGAAAATTCCATAAAAATATTAAATATTAAATATTAAAAAAGAACTCCAGCCTTTGATTGTGGTGACAATAATTTGATGCAAGATTTGGTTTAAGCCTTACCACAGGCTGATGTGCTTCTTACCTTGTGTCAGATTTGGTTTAAACCCGATCCTAGGCCAACGTGAACCAACCATTTTGCCAGATTTAGTTCAAATTTGGCTTAGGGTCGTCGTAACTCTGACATTGTGTCAAATTCGGATTATTGTTGTCGGATGCATTCATGAATCACGCCAGATTGATGCCAGATTCTGAATCAATAAACCGACTTGTGCTACTTGTTCATAGAATCTTCCCACATCTTACCTCTGTTGCTTTAATAATTTAACATAAATGGTTTTTATTTACTTCAATATTTTAAAATATTCTCCTGAAAGTAAGCTGAACTTGCTAATTAATTGCTTTAAATATTCTCTTAATTTTTGGTTTAATTTCTTCTTAATTTTACAGCAACAAAAAAAAAATCATGTTTAGCAAAAAAATTTCAACCCACTTAATTCTTATTTTTTATAAGTACTTCATCTAAAGAGTTTACACATTTTTGAATAATTTAACAATTATAAACTTATCAGAATTTTTCAAAAAGTGAAAAAAAAGTTTTGCTTCTAACAATTTTTTATATCTTATGCAAGCTTGAGTTACGTTGATAAGCATGAATAATATGAAATTATGTTATATCGACAGAGAAGAGAATGTTGATGATAATGATGAAAATGGAAGTAGGGAAAAAAAGTTCAATAATCTCATTCTTTTTTCTCTCTTGCTTATGAATAAAAATCCCACTTAATACATGAACATTTGTTATAAAGATTTTAGTTTTGTATTTATTTCTTTGTAGTTTTTTTAAGGATTTATTTTTGAAATCATAAAGAATTTTTTATGTCAGTTAGTCTGTACTATGCTTAGCACAGTGTTCTACTTTTCTAAATTATAAGCTCAAATGTAGAGTACTTGAGGTTAAATTTAGTTTACGGGACCCATGAGAAAAACTTCGACAAAAATGTCGACATTTTCCTCATTTTACAAACAATCCCTTCAAGTTTACTTACAACTCTAGTAAGAACGTATTCAGGGTAGTATTTGGGGTCAAACCCTAGCTTCTACCCAACTTTTCGGAACAAACTTATCAATTGACTAGGGTTTTTCTTGAATAAGTCCCAAACCCCTCCTAAATTTACATTCTGAACTGACCAGTCATGAATGGTCAAGTGATCAATGGAATCGTTTATAATAGCATCCTTTTCAATTAAGCTTGTACAAGGTTTGTCTGAGAAGAGTGGGATCCTGGGAGATCAAACCATATGAATACGAATCTGATAGTTCAAAAGGATTGACAGTCTTCCTGGATAGTCTTACTTAATTTAGAATATCCGGAAAGTCTCAGTCTCAGTCTCAGTCTTGGTCTCGAGAATTTTCGAGACTGAGACATCGGGAAACCTTACTCTGTAGTCGACTGGTCAGAAATCTGTAATCCTCTTTTGTGAGTATATGAATTTGATTCTATCTTAAGACTGATTATTAAATCGTTATATTGAGTGCTGTTGAAATGACAAGGATCCGCTCAATGCTAACGACATAACTTACGTATTTCCTTCTTTGGCTAAGGCGCACGAGGACCCATTGTCTGAAGGGAATGTCTGAAGACAGCTCTATCCTTCGAAACGTTCTGCCAGTTCGGAACATTAAAGACTATAGCGTCCTTTTTAGGGTTGGGCAAATATTCGAATATATTCGAATATATTCGCATATGAACAAAAAAATATTCGAATATATTCGAATGCATATTCGAATATGCATTATTCAAAAAAATTCCGTTGTATTTGATTTATTCAAAGAGTCATTTCTTATCGTTTTTGTGAAGTATCTAATTTCATACAAAAGTTGATCAATAATCCTTTTTTTGCTTATTTTTGGCAAAAAATGATAAAATCTTAGTTAATTTGTGTTAAAACATGTATCTATGACTCGGAATAATGTTCTTGTGAAAGAATGATGATGCATTAATGCAATTCTATTGAGAATTTCTAATTTTTTGCCTGAAATATGCAAAAAAAGGATTTTTGATCAACTTTTGTATGAAATTACATACTTCACAAATGTGATTAGAAATTACTCTTTGAAGAAACCAAATGCAACGGATTTTTTTTTGAATAATGCATATTCGAATATGCATTCGAATATATTCGCATAAAATATTCGAATATTTGTATTCGAATATATTCGAATACGATTCTGCCCAACCCTAGTCCTTTTCAACACATTCAATCTATGAATTCATTGGTCTTCTTCGCAGTCTTCTGCCATCCACAAAGTCTGAAGTAGTTACCTTAAGAACTGTGACGTCACTTGGCCTTCTAAAGTCTAGAAATAATAGAAATGCGCTTTATTGCCCAACAATTAATTCACCTCCTAAACTTGCCACATCTTCTTCTACTAAAAGCACATCATAAACTTTTGTGCTTCACGTAGTGTTTTTTTTTCTTTCTCTTTTTAAGAAGCACAAGACAGAATATCAACTGCTTCATGATGACTCTATTGAGAAAAATGAGTCAAAAACTTTCCATCATCACATCTCAATGACATCACAATGATTTGTGACTTTTTATATTCAGTTCAGCAATTTAATGACATAAGAAAATTTTTTGTATCTTTT
The DNA here is from genome assembly GCF_022539635.2 of Chironomus tepperi. Taxonomy (NCBI): domain Eukaryota; kingdom Metazoa; phylum Arthropoda; class Insecta; order Diptera; family Chironomidae; genus Chironomus; species Chironomus tepperi. Next base: position 7,619 of record NW_027226525.1, read on the forward strand.
TCTAGCTTGTGAATAGAAACAGAAAAAGTTCATTCCTTTATTTTAATTTTTCAGATAGTTGAGTATGTGCACAGAAGCCTCAATGAGTTGCAAAACTATTTTTAGTAAAGAAAAAATGCTTATGAACTTCTACAACAGGAGAACTTGAAATGTTTTTGAAGTTTTTATTGAAATTAATTTTAATCCAATTGCATTTCGGATTCTGAAATTGAAGGACTGGATAGCTTAAAAAATTCTAGAAAAATCTCAGTTAATTAAGAAGTAATTAATTGTTTGGAGTAGCATGTGTAGCTTAGATGGAGAATTTTGAAAATCTTTTATGATTAAACTCCACTTCAGCTTAACTTTTCAGTGCCAAATTCATCAAATTTCATCAAAAACTCAAACTATACAACGATGTATGTAACTCTTTTTAGTTGTTCTATAAAACTTCAATGCTACACCTGAACAGAAAATGAGCATGCTCACGAGCACTTACTTACTACCTTGCCTTGGTCACACGTTTACACATTGCTGCATGGAGAGAACATCTAAATCCTAGCTCTATCCATCGACAACTTCTGCCAGTTTAGACTTTAGTGTCCTTTTCTTAACATTCCATGCTGGAATTCTTTCGTCTTCCTCAAGAATAGGGTAATGAATTGCAATATAACTGTTCATTCTCCTACATTCTTACCCAAGTCTCACTCCACCTACTCGTGATACATTCTGGCTTTGTCAAACCGTCCAAATGGTGGGGTACGGATAGAAGGTTAATTGTTAGTGTGAAGCCTGGCGAGTCCACACTCGTTAAACAATCAATAACCACAACTAGCAGGCAAGAAATTGTTTTTAGTGGTATTTCTGTAATATGAAAACATACCCTTTGCCTGTTAAGAAACGAAACTTAAAGAGAATGCTCATGAGTATTCTAGAGTATGATCATTGAACTGAACATTCTTAATTTCAATATATTGATTGAGCATACTCATGGAATCGATAAAAACAGTATTGCACTACTAAGTGGCAGACGGAAGCCAGCGGTAGAGTCAGTTATAGGCGACATCTGAGAGAGGCCATTGATCACAGTTAATCTGTATGGTCAGTGAAGTAAAGAAGTTAGAGCATAATCATGAGCATCTTCATTTCAGTAGAATCTTCACTGCCTGTTAGGGATCATGCATTGAAATTTCCTCAACAGAAATGATTGCAGATAACAACATTTTGTTGTAAATGATATCATTGTATACTAGTATTGTTCCTAACTTATTTTTTTGGAAATATTTCTGTAGCAAATGTCTATAAAATAAAAGTTGTCTGTTGTGAAATGAATAAGTATGATCCTTTGTGTAGCATTACTGCATTTTTCGGATAAATATATATATTTTGATGTACAAAAGTTTTTGTGAAATATTTATTATTTGAGTTCTTTTGATTTTGAAGTGAATAGACAAAGTAAGTTAGAAATAAGGTTTGGACAGTAGCATATGCAGATTGTATAGACTTGCTCTTAATTGCAGAGTAAACTGAGAGCAACGCTCATAAGCATGCTCTACTAGCTTAACTAGAAGTGAGCATGCTCTTTGCATGTTAGGATAACCTTTTTTAAAAGTGAAGCTGTCAAAACTCCCTTCTAATTCTTTAGACCTAATGCTTGACTTTAATCCATCAACTGTCAAGTATGGAAGCTGATTCACTTTCTCCATAAGTCACTTACTGTTTTTTTTTGGAAACTTACTGACATTGTTGAAGAATATGGAAAAAGAATCTAAGGCTGAGTGAAATTGCACTGAAAGTTTTAAAAGATTTTATTATTGTTTTGAGTGTGTCTTATTGCATTATTAGTAATTGGCAAATGAAAGCCATATTTGAAAGAAGTCATTGCAGTTTACTCTGCGCAAAAGCTCTTTTACTAACATCAATAACTCGTCTGAACTTGGCAGCCATATGGACACTACAAGCTGAGACTTAAAAGCTCAATGGCGAAACTTCTTTATTTATATCGCTCGGATTAATACCATATTGAGGCCATTAACACTACTTCCATTTTGAGGCCATTCAAGAGACCAGTCAGAGCCTGCATGCATTAAATAAATCAGCAGTACTAAATTAGCTATTAATACGCAAGAATAGACTCAAATACAGCCAAAAAAGTTATATAATGAATTCATATAAAATCATGTCACACAACAATTCATGTAGATTCCAGAAATATGTTATGACGTGAAAAGTATGCTTCATGAAAAATATTTAAATTATTTTGCATATATTGCCATTGGATCGAGACAGAAAGGAAGACACTTCATCTAAACTCACATGTGATAATAATTTTGTTGAAAATTCCATGCGTAAAACTTAAAATTGAAAAATATTTTATGCAAACAATTTTCAAACAAAATATTTTTCAGAATCACAAAATTGTTGTCTGTGTGGCTTATCCTTATTCTCGCTTCTTATTAAATTATTGTGTGAAATTCTGTCAGAATTTTGAATATTAATTTAAAATATTTTTAAAAACTTCAAAAGATTTTTTTTTCATTAAAATTAAAATTCAAGGAATTTTTTGGCTTAATTTTGAAGTTGTCTGTGGGAAAGTTAGAGTCTGTCGAGTGGAAGTTCTTCGAAAGTGTTTGATTTGGTTCAGGTAGACAATTATGGAGTGAATTAGATATGTAATGTGGTTGACTGTAGGTATGTGTGATAACTTATCACTGATAAGGCTTTAAAAGTGAATTTATTAACATTAGAGCAGTGATGGACAACCTTCGTGGTGCGGAAATATCATTAACAGTATGCCGTGTGCGTTTTCGGTCGAGGCTTACCCTAGCAGGCAATAAGACCGCTTTTAAGTACTGAATTGATCTTTATGTATCATAAATTCATGCTTTTTGCTTGTTAGGGTTACAATTAATGTGTGTCGTGAAGAAAAAAGGTTGACTTTAGCGTATGGCAGTGATGGACAACCTTTTTGAACTACAACACAATTCAGCCCTAGAAAGTGTTTATAAGACAAATTTGAGATTTTTAATAGCAAACTAATGCATCGTAGCTTTGTTGTGGCACACTAATGAGTCATGGCTTGATCGTGACACAGGTTGTCCACCACTGGTGGACGAGTGTTTAAGCTTCGATTTCTTCTAAATTGCATATTTTTTTGGAGCTTCAATCAATTCTGAACTCAAATGATGATTGATCCCAAATAAAGAATCAGGGTGTAGTATGGGGGCTGAGTGAGGATGTCTTATGACCCCTTAGAGAATTAGAGTGTTTTAACTGGACTAGAGTGCTAACGAGTCATAACACATACCCTCTTCCTCCTTAATACACCCCTAATTCTCTAATTAACTCACTTTTTCCATTTTAGGAAAATTCTTCAATTTCTTAGAGGTTTTTGTGAAAAAAAGCTTAAAATCAGCTCTAAATACTTGTGATCCATACCAACAATTCATACCAGCACCTCATTAGATATACATAAATCCCAATCTTCAATAGATAGTAGTCCAATTATCTCAAAGCAGTACATCTTCCCTTACAATAATTATTGAACCAATTATCCTTACTCTATCTAGTCCTTCCCGTACTACCAATAACTTATACATCCTACCCATTCCATCAAAATAACATTCCATGGACATAATATTCTTGTGCATAATGAAGTCAAAATGAACACGAAATAATAATAAATTCATTTTTTGAATTCCTAACAAAATTGAGCTCATTCCCATCAGATTTTATGTTAACAAATTTTCTTATCCTCTTCCTTTTATATCTTCATTGACTCTCATCTCTTTTTCATTCATTCAGCTTAATAATGTTCATAGTTCAACAGATAACAGGAAAGGGAGATGGATATAGACACTGGATAAAAAGGGAAAGAAAAATCATTCATTGAATAATTTGCATGCTTCATTAGTGATTTTAGTGAAGCTTGTTTTTTGAGCTTTTGTGTTGAATTTTTGTGTTATGGATATTGGATAGAGGAATTGATGTTTTATACATAGATCTGGAGCATGTAGTCCTGGAGTTATAAAGCTAATCAAATAGTACAAGTACAAGGTTAATCGATCTAAAATTCGGGACTTGCCTAACATGACGCAGGTCTAGTCTTAGATATAAACAGAACCCGGCACCCAAGTCAGAGTCACGCTGGTTTTAGGCCGGAATTTTAATCGATTAAATTTCGGAGATTTTCAAATATTTAACAGCCTGCATATTCAGCCTAACTATGATAGTGCCAAACTAGAGGACATGAAATGATACACAGTCGAATTTCTTGTTCCATTCATACGTCACACCACATCCTACCCGGTAGCTACATATTGAAACAAAGAATTTACTAGGGTTTACCAAAATTAGATCCACATAGATGCAGAGATGCAGAAATTGCCGAGGCCCAAACCGAAACTTCCTGTATAGTTTCGGTCTCGGTCTATAGATTTTGTCAAAAATTGTCGAGATCGAGACTTCGGAAATCCTCAATTCGAAAAGGTTCATTTATTCAGATCTGCAGCTTTTAGGCGAATCCTTCTGTGACTGAAACGACTAGTCTCAGTTAAATTGAATAAAATTGTTGCTTTTGGTCGTGGAAGTTCATCAACGAGCTTTTTTATCAATCCGAGCTATATTATTCCTATCAAGATCAGTTTTTTGACCACTTGACTGAAGCCAACAAAAGAAGACTGTGAGCTTCAGTAATGACAAGTCTCCTGTAGATTCTCTGTAGCCTATACAGCCACCTAAGACGTATGCAAATAGGGTGCGTAAGACATGGAAAAGAAACTGCCCCGTGTTATCAAAATTGGTGCTGGACTTATTGTGTACCAAAGTCCAAAATCATCCCATCAGCAAGCCACCACGACTTGCAATTACTTGATACACATTTCAAGTAAAATCAATCAACACATGCACGTGCATGCTGAGATAGTTAAGAAAAAAACACCAATCAGCTTCACCTACACATGTATTTAAAACCTATTTAAATTCTTAAAACTTTTGCATCAATTAAATCTCAAGCTAAATAACAAGGAACAAAAGAAAACAAGGCACAAAAGCTTTAGTTATTGAAAGTGTTGGGATCAATAAACATCACAAGATATACGGCAAAGAGTAATTCCTCTATCTCACACTAATTAACACCAACAATATCTAGCATGTATGTACATATACAGCATATGCTTAATGAATGAATATACAGTATGAGACTAAAACATTATCTTACATCTTTTTATATATGAACATGCGATGCAATGCAAATGATAGCAGCCAAAAGCTTTTGTAGATGAAAAACTGAAAGGAAGGAAGGAAGGATTGATGATGATGGCAAAAAGGAGAAACAATTGAGTAAAAAATTATCTTCGATAAATTTCTTGATAATCGACACGAAAAGAGTTGGATGTTTGTATTGGGAATTATGTAAAGGATGAAGCTACAGGATTTAATTGAGGAAGTAATTTTGAAACATGTTTTTGAAAATTTATTTTGTTTGAGATTTAATTGGAATAATTTATTATTTCAATATATATATTTCAATATATATCATAATTGATGCTATTTTGAGGGTAATTAAGGAACAATTAGTTTTTTTACGGAATAGCAGCTAATCTATCAAAAATCAGGCTACAGGCTGGCGTGACACTGGCAAGCAGAGTTGACAGGGGTCCATGGTATGCCCTCCACAAGGAATAAGGCTGGTCCTATTAAGGTCGCTCTCCATACTTACTAAATTACTGGAATCATGCTCTGACATGCAGACACAACTTTCTATATTAACTTACTTATTGGAACCATGCTCTGACTTGCAGCCACAACTTGGAGCAGAAGGCCTTCCATCTGACTTTATTGATGGCTCGGTCTCCATGGATGTCTAGCAATTCTGCTGACAAGGAACTGAATTCGGTTCAAATCCTAAAATTCTAAATTGACAGTCTAACCAAGGGTCAGACACTCCAAAAGTACAGTACTGTACTTACTGTACTTGTTGAAATTATGAGAAAGTACAGTAAGTACAGTACAATACTCACTGTATTTGTATGAAAAGTACAGTAAGTACAGTCCTGTACACTGGAGCGTCTGACCCTTGAGTATAACTTGTGTTTTTCGGGTTATTCACATAGCATTAGAGCAACTACTTAGAGGTAATCAGCTATTCAAGTCGAAACCCCAACCGCGCAACCCCCACCTCCCTTCTGGAAACGTCCCTGCCCATCCCTGCCCGTTCCTGCACGTCCCTGACCGTCTTTGCCCGTCCCTCCCCGTTAAGTCTTTGCAACTCAAATAACGCTTTAGTTCAAAAACATCGTTCCACTTTTCATAATGTTCCACATACTAATACAGTAATTTTCCAAAATTTAATGAATGTTCCAACTAAATCAGTCAACAATCTTCAAGTTCCTGTGCATTTCCTAAATAAAACACAATAATCATCAATCCTACATCCTCAAATTCCAATTTACCCATCCAAAACACTTCAATTCCCCTCAAAAAAGCATAACTCCCCATTTTTGTTCCAAATTACATACTTCACAATAACATTCAGCCATCACCTAAATTTATAGAACTTCCTTGTAAGTGAAACTTTGTGAATATAACCGCATTGTGTTTACTGCCAGTTGACTATATATTAAAAATTACCGTTTATACGGGTGAATGTATTTGTTCAGACTGGATAAACCAGTAAATCACTTTGTAAAGTGTTAAGAATTTTTAAATGCTCTGTCAGACCAATTGTCGGGAGCTAATATAAGTTAGAAATTGAGATGCGAATGTGGTTTGATGGATGTCCTGCTTTGGATGTTGAATGAAGGTTAACAATTGATAATTTTGATCCAAATAGCATTAAATGCAGTTGATGTACTTGATTAGGGTATTGTCTTCCTTAAGTCATCCAGCACGTCTGCATCGTCGTCCCTGGGGTTCGTGGAAATCAATCCACTACCCTAAAATCCATTTCTAACCCTCAAACATCCTTTAATCTTCAAAAAAATCAATTATCCAAAAAAGACAAAAAACCACCATTTTGTTCTAAATTACATACTTCACAATTGCATTCAGAAATTTCTTTTACTTACAAAACATCCATAGACATAAAACTTCGTGAATATTCTTCGTGAAGCGTGGTCCTTGTTCATTACTTTATATTTAATAAAATCACCAATATAAATTGGTTGTGAATATATTGCTTTGAAATAAGGAAATCCACTTTTTCCTAACTATTCAGTTAGAAATTTTTAAACGCTCTGTCAGACCACTTGTCGGGGGCCAATTTAATGAATTGAATTAAATGTTGATGCTTATGTCCTAGAACAATGACACTCAAACTATGCACGTGATGCACTATTAAATCATGAAACAATTTCAGAGACCGAGTTTTCGTGCATTTTCATGTTACGGTACGGTTTGGGATATTGAGAACTCTAGCGTCCATCAACCCCCATACTGAAGCGGAATCTAACGAGACTCTGGTTATTGCAAGTCACGGCAGCCTAGCAAGCCACTATTCTTAATTCCAGGCTTATAGTCTGTTAAGGACATGAAAAAGTCATCAAAATCTGTAATTTGTTGTGTCATATCCCTTAAAGTCTATGGCTACCTTCACATGACACCAACACTGTCCAAAAATTTCTGCTCGACGGCACACCATGGTGAGATGCCTCAACCAGCCTCGACCAAAACCACGCATGACAAATGGTTCATGATGTCATTTCGGCTGTACACTACTGTAAGTCGTGGTTTGGGCATCACTGCCTTACTTATTGACACCTTATTCAGTTTATACTTCGCTGGTCGTTCAGATCAGCTGTGGTACATGACCTTTCTCAGTTGAAGTCTGAAACAGAGTTGGCAGGACTCCAATTTGGCAGGACTCCGAAAGTCCGAATTCCAAAAAAAAGTTTTGTCCGGACTCCACGGACTTTCGGAGTCCGGACTCCAAAGTCCTGCCAACTCTGGTCTGAAACTGGCTCTATCTCTGCCTGCCCTTTGTCACCTGCCACAATACCAAGTACTAAACTCTTAGAAGGAAGCTGTAGTATTGCGTTTGGTATCGGAAATTGGCAATTGGAAGCCAGCGACAATGCCAGCTTCAGGCACCTCCTGTGGGAGGTCATGGATTACAACTGACCAGCAAAGGAAGTAAGTAAGTGCTAAACTGTCTGAATTCTCACCCATCAACATGTTTACTACCCCCAACTACATTCAATATCCACAAAAACAGATATGCATGCAACAGTACATATACATTAATATACATATATTTTTATATCCCTAAATCTCACGAGTATAATCGTGATGATGACTTGAGATCATTTTACATTGATGAGGTGTTGACGTGATACAATTGATAAGATCATGTATGCTTATTATTTATATTTTGTCATAACTTTAAGGATGACTTTTTTGTGTTGTGGATGTCAAGTCATATCGTTTAGCTTTTTATCATCATACTGAACATTAAAGGATATCTGAATCAGAGTGTGGCTGTCTCAAAAAAGGACGTTAATTTTTTTCAAAAAAAAAATTGTTGTTAAAGTTCAAATTTTTTTTTGTCGTTAAAATTCAATTTTTTTTGTGAAAGAACTTTCTCAGTTTTTATTAAAGGTCAGTTCTCAGAAACCAATGAAATCAAATTCGAGTACCACAAGGAGCAGTGCTTTCACCAACTCTCTACAACATCTACACATATGATATTGTAAGAGAAACAACCAACAATATCGCACTCTTCGCAGATGATACTGCATTGTATCATTCTGCAGAAAACTCAGCCGATATTGTAACACATCTACAACACACTGGAAGAAAAGTACAACAATACATGAACAAATGGAAAATAAATCTCAACAAACAGAAGACTCAAGCCTTATTCATCACAAATAGGTACTCCAGGCAACTTCCTAGAGACAACATCAAATTCCTCAACGAAAACATCAAATGGGAAACCGAAGCTAAATATCTGGGAATGATAATCGACAAGAGAGTGACATTAAAGCAGCATGTAGAATATGTGACCAACAGAGCTCACACTGCACTAAGACTACTTTATCCCCTCATCAGCAGGAACTCACATCTCGACGTTCGAAACAAACTTCTCATCTACAAGCTAGCCGTGAGACCCATCTTCACATACGGCTGTCCAGCATTTGAACGGATGGCAAAAACACATCTACAAAAACTACAAGTACTACAAAACAAATTCTTGAGAATTGTTCTCAACAAAACAAGATATGAAAGGATATCAGATCTACATACTGAAGCAAAAATACCCTCTATTGAGGACTACGTCGGAAAGTTGCAAGCGAACTTCAACACTCGTCTTGCGTCGCGAAACACCGAATAAACCACAACATAAATTAAAGCAAAACAATTTCAAAATAAAATCAAAAACTAAGTGATGAAGGCGATAAGTCAGAATCCTTTAAAAATTTAAATACAAATAAAATGTATCCAAACTTTGTACATAATTAAGTTAAAAAATTTAATGAATAAAAAGTTTATTTTAAAAAAAAAAAAAATCAATTTTTTTTGTCGTTAAAATTCAAATTTTTTTTTTGTCGTAAAAATTCAAATTTTTTTTGTCCGTTAATATTCAAAATTTTTTTGACCGTTATTTTAACTTTTCTTCGTAACTTAAATTTTCGAATTTGAGACGTCCACACTCTGATCTAAATGTGTGTCTATGTGATGAAAAAGGGATTTTTCAACCTCAAACGTATTAAAATGCAGCACAATTCCTCTCTTTTTTTTTACGGTGCAATAAATTTTATTTTATGATTTATTGATTATGAATTGGCTATGACAGTGCATTTCAATAAAAGCGAGAAGCTCAATAATAAATAATGGGGAAAAAAATGTCAATTGGATGATTTTTATTACATCCTGTTTGCAATTCCAAAAAGTCAATGTGTTCTTCTCGTAGCCAAAAAAATTTAACATGCACATGTCCCAACCCCACCCCCAATTCGAGGTATATTGATTGAACTTTGTGGCAATTATTCATGTATTCTGGGCATCTACATCTCCTCCCAATTATTTCTTTTATTTCTGTATTTTAATTGTAATGTTTCTCGTGTACCAGATATGAACTGTACAGCCCAAATTAGCAACCAGAGTGTAACCGTCTCAAATTCGAGTTTTTCGATATTAGATTGTCGAAAAAAACGAACTCAACGTATTTTGAAATAAAAATTTACGTTACGAAGTTAACGGTCAAAAAAAATTTGAAAAAATTAACAGTAATTTCTGGGACAGCCACACTCTGTTAGCAACTTTCCAGACAATTATGTTACAATGGAAATGTCAGCTGATGGCGGTGAATCCAAAACATTTTTGTGGACTCGTCCTTTTGTTAAATTGAATACTCATTTTGTAAGTTATTATATAATAAAGGATTTTACGAGCTGGAATGTGGTTTTTACGTGACAATCCCTGTATGGTATATGATTTAATTAAATTTTTCTTGAAATTAACTGCTGTAATGCTTTTTGTAAATTTTTAATTGAATTTTCTGCTTATTTTTGTCAAATTTTAAAGGAATTTACAATTTTTTTAGCGGCTTGTGCAGGATTTATTAACTTTTTGAAAGTATATTTTGGCAAATTAGGTCAAAAATTGCTTTAAACCAGATTTGCAGAAACAAGTACCTCTTATAGGTTCAGGTAACAGATCTGTAACATTATTTGCAAGGCAATGCCTATTCACCAGCAGTATCTATCACAGATCTTGCCTGTTCACAGTCAGTGTTTGTCATGGGTCTTGATTTTTTCTAGACAATGCTTTGTTACAGGCAACTCACAGATTGAAACTCTCCTATAAACTTGTAATGTTTTGAGCATTGTAAGAATCCTTGTCATATCACCGACACCCTTTATAATGTTATTTGGTTTAGCAGATGGAAGCCAGTGATAGAGGTTAGGCACCATCTGAGTGATGACCATGAATTACAATTTATTATTCGACCAGCAGAGTAAGTAAGTAAGTATGTAATGTTTGAGAAATAAGTCTTTGGTAGGAAAGGAACTTAAGAACTCACAAAACAGATAACTGATCCATTAGTGGACAAACATACTTACTGTAACTAGTTAAAGTCATATTAATGTCCACTTAATGACTTGCTCTAACGTTTTTGTGCCACTCATGGTCTTTAGCCTACCCACATTAATTTTAAAAATCTTACCCTTACTCTCACAAAAATACCATAAACATGTTTGATTCCCTAGCTTCAAATCTGCTCACATATGGTAATACTATTTATTGCACAGTTCCATGACCCAGATTATACCAATGCAACGAACCTAGCTACAATTTGTGCGTATACAAAAACTGAGTTGGTGTGTTTGAACCAGTGAAAAAGCTTGGTAGAGTCGATTGATCGACATCCTAATCACTACGTTACTGTTTCTTTATCGCTGTCATTCACAGTGGTTCTTAGTGACATTCAATTTTGACACCCAAAAAATTAATGATCAGGAGAAGTTAGACGTGTGAAATAATGTTCAGGATAACTTTATAACTCTTTTATTAAGTGACTACACTCCTTGTTTATTGGAGTATATTGTCGATGTGGAGCATATATTTATTAAAAATAACTCCTCATATTCATCGAACTTTCAAACATATCCAACATTTAACTGCGTTTTATGACCTCAATAATTTTTATACAAGTCATTAATCACCAAGAATAACTTTTCATTACAATTTTTTTATATTTATATGCGTGAACCCCGAAAATTTTTCCCCATTAAAGGAATACATGTCCATTAAAGTTTACATAGTTTAATGACGATGATGGCGTTGAAATTTTTTATTATCTGTTGGATATAAAAACAATACACAAAAAATACTGTGTCCCAATATTTATATTTATATGAAACAAACATCAATTAAATGCAATGTGATAATGGAAGGAACAGAAATTAATATTAATCTCATGAAATTAAAATTGAGAGGGTATGAGGAACAGGAAGTATGAGTTACTATATGGCAATGTTTTTTTTATTGATTTAATGAATTTCGATTGATTAATTAATAAAAATTGACAATTATTGTTCTTGTGAAATACATTTGTTAAAATGTGATCCGATTGTAGAATTATTGACATTTTTATGCATATTTAGGGATTTTCTAGAAATTAATTTCAATTTGATGGATTTGAAACTCTTTAGGTCATATGCAACAATGTTGAATTTTAATAGGATTTCATGGTATTATTAAGGTCATTTTGGACACTATGTAAGGTGTAGTCAACTTTAATATGGCTATAACAGGCACTCTTTAAATAAGCACTATGGTTATTAGAAAGATAAAGCTTGATAAATGGACCTTGAACCTTAGAGAAAGAGACAGATCAAAAAAAAACAAGAAAATAGCAGAAGTATCCCTTTCAACTAGGAGCACAAGCCTGTTCAACCGCTTTATTAACGCTTTACAATTTACAGTGTAACAATAGAAGTTTATAATCATTGGAATGAAGGAACAAATCTAGAAATACTTCGAGATAGAGACATGATTGGCCACTAGTTCAATGTTTCCACTAAGTTGACAATACAGCTATATACTTGGAAAAAAGTCCTAACTGAAAAGCGCAACGTCTCTAGCGCATCGTTACGCCACCGTATTATTTATATATTAAGCCGAACAATGTGGTTCGGAGAATTGTGCCTCTCAGGTAAGTGACAAATTTGGTTGTTTTCGTCAAATGACTGCATCATGGTTCTATGTCGTTCAAGTATACTACCGTCTTGACATGGTCCTCAACAGTTTGCAAAAATACGTCATGAATGGTTAAAAGCAGGTTAATGATGTTTTTTTTTTCTCTTAAAGCAAGCAAATTGAAAACTTTTTCGAGGTGTAACGTAAAAAATTGACTTTTTCAATTTTTTTGAATAGTGTCCACTCCTTGTTCACAGAAGACAAAGGAAGATTGTACCCCAAAAGCATATTTCTGACTGACTGCAATACTAGTCATAATAGTACACTATATTCCATTGCATTCCAAACTGGCAGAAGTTCTCGATGGATAGAGCCAGTTATTGACGTCCTCTCGTCGTGGCAATGAACCCGTGTGTGCCACAGCCAAGAAAATAACATATACACTAGTGCAAAGATATACACCCGAAAGTCTATTATTCTCTAGAAACAGGTTACAACTTTCAGGAAATCAACCACCAAATCACTAAAAATTTTCATCCATGCCACTAAAGTTCACACAGTAAAATTGAAAAATCACCAAACATTTGCATTAAAAGTTAAAGTCTTCAAAAAAACCTTAAACTATAATTAATTAATAGTCAACATAAAAGCATAACTCAGCAATTCGAAACAAACAAAAGCACAACTAAGTGCGAAAGCGGCGAACTCGAAAAAAATCTTGAAGTATGCAAATAATATTTCACTCGCAAAGTGACATGACATTCATAGAAAATGAGAAAAAATGTGCATGGTTAAGTTGATGTGTAAAGCTATAAATTTTTTTGCTGATGCTACAATGCAAAGTTGAATAGCAATGCTATATACACGTTGTGGATAATAGATTTTTAGTGGATAGAAAGTTTTTGGAATCAGTTGAGCTTTAATTCTTGGAGGTGAAAGACTAGAAGTGAAAAATGAGAAAATTAATTATTTTGAAGAATTTTTTCACAATTTTTGTACTTTTTGTAGTTAGTGATGTTGGATGTGGGGCACTTCCACAGAATTTTACGTGAGTTGAGACATAGTTGAGCAGCACAATTCGTCAACCTGCATAAAAATGCCTTAAAATCAGCAATCAGTGCAACTTTGCGTCTTAAAGCTATTACAGCAACTAAGCGGTACCCTAGCATACCCATTGTGCTGCTCGGATTAAGCATTTCCTAAAACTTCAACAATAAATTTGATAAAAATGAATATTTTCAGATGTGACGACTTACATTTGCTCTACAACAAGGCAAAACAGCTCGTAAATGTTCGCTCGATTTATCACATGCTGCAAGACAACTATGTTACTATGACGGAAAATGAAATTGGATATCCATTTTTCAAGTCAGAATTTTCTAGGAAAAATTGACTTTAATGTAAGCGAAGAATACATGAAGGCGAGGATATTCACGTAAGTTGATTTGAAACTTTATGGATTCTTGGGTTCGTCCAAAATTAAAGGCAGAAAGTACAGAATTGCTGCCTTGGACGAGCTATAAGGTACAGCCGAAATCTGCATGCCTGTGGATGTAAAATGCAAGAAATGCTGTGGCTGGTTTTTCCAAAAGTGATACTGTGTGGTACGGGACATGTGTACCATATTATCGTACCTGTGGTATATCTATTCCATACCGTGCCGTGCCACCGTCGAATAAATCAGCCCCAGGCCTGCGATTCTTTGCCAAATCCTAATAAACTCATGTCCATCATTTTCTGATCTTCGTAACTAATTTCCACAGCCAAACAGCATCCCTCTTCTTTGACCAACTAGAACCAGAACTCATCACACCAGTATTATTCCAAAACTACTCACACTGCTTCTTAGGACCCACAAAACCAGCAAACATGTCGAGTGAAAAGTATCGTTCAATAACTGGCTACGGAAACAACTTAGACAATCCCAAAAAAGGCGAAAAATTCACATCATATGGAAGAATACTAAAAGCAGCATACGATGATCAAGTTTATTCAATTAGAAAAAGTGGCAGAGGATATGACCTTCCAACGGCTCGAAATATAGCAAGAAAATTGTTCTTGAATGACAAATCTAATTTGAATAAGTTTGAAGGACGTAGCAAAATTCCAAATGTATTGTTCTTGATGTTTGGGCAGATGATTAAGCATGATACGGGATCGAGGCAGTTTAATAAGAATATTGATGGGGATAAGAGTGAGTATTGATGAATAGTTGCATATACCTACGTGAAGGACACAAAGTAGGGTTATGGATAGGGTTGGGCAAAATCGTATTCGAATATATTCGAATATTTTTTGGAGTTCATACAGAGTCCTCATCCACGATAAACCTTGATTGACTTCCAGCAGTGTGAATATTCATCAAAATTTAAAATATATCACATTGATGGGCTTTCATGGTCAAGATATGTTGAAATTCTGGACACAAAGCTTCATAATTACTAATCCCGAACAGTGTTATGCTAACAGATATGGTTAGTCGATCCAAAATCAAGCATTTGACCGACGTGACTCAGACTTGGTGTCAGATTTGGTTTAAACCGACTTGATGTCAGACTTGATGCCAGATTCGGTTTTAACCAAATTGGTGTCCGACTTTAAGTCAGATTCAGTTTAAGCCTCCTTGGTGTCAGATTCGGTATTAACCGAGTTAATTCCGTATTTAAACTGAATCCTGCACCAAGTCAGAGTCATGCCGAGCCATGTCAGTCCAAGGACACCGACTTGTGCTATTCGAGAATAAGCCTCAGTAGCTGTAATCCTTTCAGCATGTAGCCTAATTCCAAATAATTCCCAATGTCATTTCCATTTACAAAATTACTTCCGTTTTTCAGAAATTAATTTCAAATTACCTGATTAATTAGACCCAAACCATTTCAGACATAATCAGATGCTGTGCAAATTCAAACAAAATTACACTTCCACCATCTCTAATGCATTCATCGTGCATCCCAATTGTCATATCGAGAAGCGACATATTTTATAATCCACGTGAAATTCGCTGTATGGATTTTATGCGCTCAAATATTATCTCAAATAATCCACATAAAATAGAAATTGGTGAGCAAGTCAATGCAGTCACAAGTTATTTGGATCTATCGGTGATTTACGGATCAAGTCATAAGCAAATGAGGATGATTAGGAGCTATAATGGCGGTCGGCTGAAGATGAATCCAAGTAACGTCTTGCCAGTTGAGAATGGAACATTTTACAGTGGAGATGACCGAGCTACACAGACACAGTTTTTGACAGTTGTGCATTCACTGTTTATAAGGAACCACAACAATCTATCCGACAAATTAGCAGGAATAAATCCAAATTGGAATGAAGAGAAGCTATTCCAAGAAGCACGGAAGTTGAACATAGCAATTTATCAAAAAATCATCTATGAAGAGTGGCTGCCTATTTTAATCGGCAAAGACATGTCCAGACTATTGGAATTTACAACCTACAATGTAAATGCTGATGCATCAACACTTAATGAGTTCTCAAATTCCGTATTTAGACTGTTTCATTCATTCATACCATCGGAATTTGAGATACGAGATCGAAGTGATAATACCACAAAAATTTCTGTATCTGATGCATTGAAGGCACAGCCACTCGGGAATTGCCTTGAAAATATTTTGAGAGGTATGTTACATCAAAATATCAGCTTGACGGGATATTCCGATGAAATACTAAATAAATTGTTCAAAAATTCTAACGATGTCGGATTAGATTTATTATCGATGGATATACTGAGAGGTCGAGATCATGGAATTCCTGCATATTATAGATACAGAAAATTTTGCAATGTTATGCCATGGAAACTTGAAGTTTTTAACGATTTAGCACCGCACATATCAAAAACTGCAATAAATATGTTGAGGCAGACATACAAGACTGTTTATGATATTGACTTGTTAGTTGGTGGAGCTTTAGAGATGATTGAAAATGCAAGTCATAAAAATATTGATGATTTGCCTTTAATTGGACCGACTTTTCAATGTATCATGTATGAACAGTTTTATAGATGGAAGGCTGGTGATTATTATTTTTATTCACATGATGGTGGATTTAGTGCTGGTGAGTTTTATGATTGATTCCTATTTAATGAGATGCGGCACAGTTTCTGTCCATGTTGTCCTTTCTGTCCCGGGAGACACAGAGTGTTGAAATGACCAAAAATCTGGTTTCAGACTCTAGTTTTAGGTCAAATTCGATGAAATAGGACATTAGGTCCGAGTCAAGTCAGTTTGAGACTGGATTTTTGACCATTTGTTCGCCATTTCATTTGTGTGTCCCGAGCAGCACAATGTGACGAACTGCATTTTTCCCCCTAAAAATGGGTCGAAATCAGCACGTTGTGTTGTCGGGAGTAGCTTGACATTTTGACAGAAACCTCATTAGCCCCAATATTTTCTCAAATTTGTCCATTTCCAGATCAACTGAAATCAATCAAAGACTACAAACTTGCCAATTTCATTTGCGACAATTCCGACATTTCATCAGTTTTAAAGAATGCATTCATATCCAGTGGAATGGATGTAGATTGTCAAGGCTTACCATCGATTGATTTATCTTTCTGGGAAGACACCAACAGCAATACTGGCGAATGATGAAAAGTTTTGATGCTGTAAAGCTAATGATAAGAGTGACAGTTAAATTTATGTATCAATTTGTCAAAAAATATTCATATTTTATTGTCAATTTATTCGTATGTATTAATCATGTATGTATATTATTGTAAAGTTGGCTAAGAAATAAAGTTTAATAGTATTTGGACGGAATATGTTTTAAGCTTTGAGACGGATGAGTTTTCTGGGTAATTATAAGAGGATCTGAGGGTTTAAAGGAGGTTTTGGAGTTCAATGCAATATACCTTCATTGTGATCTCAAGTTTTTATAGCCAAGATGATGCTTGACACTCAAGATAGCACAAAGTCGGCTAATAGATCCAAAATTCAGTACCAGACAAGTGTGACTCTAGGATAGTGACAATAGAATCTGACATCAAAAACCGGATTAGTATTGAATCAGAGTCTGGCACCAAGTCAGAGTCACACCGACATTAGACTATAATTTAAGCCTGATTAGGCACTTATTCAGAGTCATGTCGACCTGAAGTTGAATTTTTAGCTGAATTTTGCATCAAGTCAGAGTCATGTCTGCGTAGTTCCGTATTTTGGATCGACTAACCGACTTGTGCTATTCAGAGTGGTTGAAAAGCCTCGACACTTGCTAGAAGTTGGCTCAATTTTTAAAATTTTAATGTTTAAAATCCGGTCCATGCCGAACTACAAAATTAATCCACAAAATCATCCATAATTACCCATCAAAAACTTGTCACCATTCAATGCTTTTATCACCTAATAATTTATTCAGTAGTTCTTGTGTAATAAATCTCATTGTGTATGTTGGAATGACTGATAAATACAGCACACATAAAATATTATAATTTTGTATCAATGCATGACATTTATGGTAATCGCTAACATAAAAATGCTCATTTGTTGTAATATTTTCACTCGTTGAGTCATAAAATGATGAATTTTTAAAAATATCACAATCGACTGCTTGATGGAAGAATGTACGTATTATATCCATACGGTGTGAGTTACGTTTATTGGCAACCTGTTGAATGTTTCTTGAAATTACATACTTTTTAGTGAATTTGTTAATCAGCAGGAATCCGAGTATGCTTGAATCTAATTCAATTGTTGGTGGGAAATTCCTTGGATTTGATATTTCCGCTGACAATAACAAGTCATAAGAATCCTGCCAGAACTCTTGACTTAAAACTTCTAATTCATCATAAGTCGGTTGCTGTCCGCACAATAATCCAATCGAGATGCCCTGTATGAGTGGCAATCCAATCAAACGATATGCAATCGTTGGTGATTTATGTGGCAAATAGACTGGAATGTCTTTCTGTAAAATATTTGATTGAGTAAGGAGCAGAATCAATAATTTCCTATCGACAACATGAAGATCATAAAAAGCATCTGTTGCACAAATTATACGATTTTTAGACAGTAAAAAGCAGTACTGTGATGCCAATGATAGTTCACTAAAACTTATCAATTTTTCATGTATAACTGCTGCTTCATGACATAAAATACTCTCATTGTAATCAAGTAAATCATTTTCAGCATATTCCATAAGTTTCTCAATCATTTGGAAAAATGAGCTCTTTAAGTCACGCTTTAAACGATCGACATTTTTTGCAGCTTTGATTTCATTAATTCCAATGTGAAGCACCATTGCCTGAAATGACTTTTCGATTAGACTTTTTAGCACTTTTTCAGTCAAGTTTGATGAAATGCCGACGAACAAAAGTGATTCAAATTCTTTCCAGGAGATTAATCCATCATCACCGAATGTTGTGGCTGTAAGGTCAACGTTTTGTGTACGGCAAAAGAGATGTACGGATGAGAATGATGCTGTAGTTGAGAATGGAAGCTAAAATTGGAAAAGGTATAGATTTTAATTAGGAAATGAGGCTTAACTGGAAGACATGAGAGCTTAGGTACTCGAACAGCACAATCTATTAAGATTCTAAAATCGGTCCAAACCAGCGTAACTCTAGAATGACGCCAGATTTAAATTGAATCTAACACGTCCAAAGTAACGCCGGCTTGGAACCGGATTTTTGATCAATTGATCAATTTGAGCTTTTCGGGTTTCCTGCAAGTTTTCTGATTATTTTTCGTAGAAATGTTAGTGTTATCGATGTCATAACTTTGACAGATTCTTGAAAAAGGACAAGATTCCAGTCAATCTTGATCCCGACTAGAGAATCTTCAACTAAATTAATCGAAAATCGAAATTAAAACAAATTAAAATTCTAATTAATTTCTTACGTTTTCAATATTATCTCCACGTTTCTTGTTGAAAATTGGAGTTCCATTATAAAGACACATCAAGTAAATTGACATTGTGATAACTGCACTTGTATTAAATACTAAGTTTCATTTAAAATTTTATAAAAATTATTAGTTATTGTTTAATAATGACTTTGTTGACAAACTACAAGGGGTAGGAATTCATAAAGTCAGCAACAGGTTGTATGAATGAATACTTCTTGCTAGCGCGAGCGCCATCTTTTGAATGTTTAAGTGAATTAATTTCTATGATATGTATTTTGTGTTGCATGAGATATATTAATGTACTGGATATTTCATTTAAAATGTTTGAAGCAATATGGTGTAATGTTGTTCTTATTTTATTAATTTCAATAAGAATATTCCGCAAATTTTCAGGGCACTTCTTTGAAAAAATAAGACATTTTTAAGTTTGGCAATTTAGGGACTCTTTTGGACAATTTTAAATCTTAGTATCCGATAAATTTCATAAGAAACTTGCCAAAAAAATTGTTTGAATTTCTCGAATTCTTGAAAAAATCGTGATTTTTTGATGCTTTGTCGAGACACAGCAGCAATTTAGAAGAAAAGTAGCATACAGGAAAAAATACGGATGGATCCTATACTAATGCACCCTGATGACTTGGTTTTAATTAAGGTTCGACCAAGAAAAGCAGGTCTGCATTATAGAATCGCAGATCTGTAATTTTGTACGAACCTTAGTTATAACAAATTTTTGAGACAAATCCATACTTTCTGTCTCTATCAATAGATTCCCGATAGATGTACCCTTTATCTAGTTAATGACTATCTAATACAGCAGATTTTTTGACCCAAATTAATGGAGTTTCTGTTGATATTCTAAAATTGAACAAGTCTAGTTCATCGAAGTATGTTCACTTTGATTCGTCGTATACAGAGAAAGAGACATAGGCAGAGACTGAGACATATATTTCAAATATAATCATTAATCTTTAAAATATTTCAGTTCTGAGCCTTACGTAAATTTCGAGTTCTACTAAACTGTAAGTATTACAGTACTTATTTCAAATATTTAATGTGATACATATGTATGAAAACAATTTTAAGGGTACAAGTCTCTACTTAAAGTCGTTATCAATGATGATAAAATTTTCTTAAAGAGTTCCATTTCATGAAAATTAAGTTTAAATTCTTTATTTCCTAGTTCAAAATTAAAAATTAATTAATATTCCAAATTTTAGTTTCTAAACCAGAATAGATTTATTATGTGAATATTTGATAATATGCATCACTCAATTCAGACTTAGCCAGGAATAAATTGATGCAGAACAATAAACTCAAAATTGAAAAAGTCATCGCATTTTAAGCTGATTGTATTACCGCCATCATCAAATCCAGACGAACTGACTTTTTTGTTCATTTACAGTCACAAAAAAAACAAAGAACAGTTAATGAAGTTAATTGCTGACATAAAATTTTATGTTGATCCGTGCCAATATATTTTCGGACAATTTGTAACACAGATTAAATTTTTTAAAGGCGTGTGGCTGATCTTGATCAGTCTTTAAATGCCTCAATTACATCGGCTTTCGTAAGTTCCAAAATTTTAAATTTTATGTCCATTCAATTCCAAATTGATGAGTCAAAAAGTTTTGTTGATCTCCTTTTATGTATAAATTATTTCATAATTAGGAGCTGTTTTTCAGGCAGACAGCAGTTTGCTTTAGAGCAGGAGTGGCAAGCTTTGGTTTTTTGTGGGACACCTTGCTGGTTACGGAGCTCAAAGTTGAGTTGTGTCGACTTGAGCTGACTTCATGTGAATCGACTTTAAGCTCTGGGTGGTAAGCCTCGGACACGCCATTCGGTCCATGGCATATCCAATCATCTTTGGCAGCATTTTAGAGTACCGCGGCACACAACTTGCTCACCACTGGCTTTAGAGATATAAACTAATAAGCTAAAAAGTCAGACACAATAAAATGTGAAAATAAACTTTTTTATATCCAACAAATAAGTCCATGTGATCCCATTTTAGCACCCAAAAGAGCAACAGCCAAAAAGTTCTGATTCATCATTAATAAAATGATAAAAAATCTACTGATTACTAGCTTAATAATCGTGCGAAACATAAAATGACAAGCATAAAAATGTCATCTGCGTTTGACTTTTATTATTAACTCATTTAGAGATATTTCAATATTTTTATGATTTCTACTCAATTGGTGACTTAACATATAGTAACAAAAAATTTCTAGATTATTAGTCGAAAATTGATGAGGATTTTTGTGTTTTATTGTTGGCAATTTTAGATAACAAAACGAAAAAATGTCATAAAAATGAAACTTTTTATTTATGCTGGAAAAATCACGAAATTAAATTGACAGCGATTTTTATTGTTTTGTTGTTACTGCCTAAACTTTAATTTAGATTGTGATTTTGAGATTTGTGTGATGATAGTTTTAGATGTTGTCAAAATTATATTAACTATCACATCGACGAATTTAATGGGTTGTCGAATTTCAACTAATTTAATTTTGTATGAATCAGTGGTGAGCAACCTTCGTGCCGCGACATACTAGTGTCTTGTCAAAAATGAATGGAAATGTCATGAACTGTCGTACTTTGGTACCTAATTATTGTGATACCAACCATCGGTCATGGGTAAGAGACTCGGCAGGAGAACGCTGTAGGTTTTAGACAGTAATCTTGACAATAGCGTTATCAAAGTAGCAATTCTGATTCCACACTTAAATGTAGTCAAAGTCAAGTTATTTTGATAATAGAAAGGTTGGACAACACTGTGCTAATCGAACTAAAATTGGACAACTGACCGGCATGATTCTGACTTGGTGCCAAAGTTCAGCTTAAATCTGGACACCTGACCGACATAAAGACGGATTTTGACACGTACCTAACTGTCTATTGAGTGCAGAGGTCTGGCGAACCCTCACTTGTTAAAAAACATTAGCAGCGAAACGCTCTAGCGCAGCTCTTGATCTTAATGATTTTAACAGAGTTGGCAGGACTCCAATGTGGAGTCCGGACTTTCGGAGTCCGGACTCCGAATGTCCGGACTCCAAAAAAATTGGAGTCCGGACTCCAAAAGTCCGGACACCCGTGGAGTCCGGACTCCAATGGAGTCCGGACATTTGGAGTCCGGACTCCGAAAGTCCGGACTCCGGGACTCCGGGAGTCCGTGGAGTCCCATACAAAAATTTTTTTTTCTTTTTCGGTTACACTGTGTAACAGTGGTGAATTTTTTGAAATTTTTTTCGATTACACTGCGTAACCCGACTTGAAAAAATGAATTTTTTGACATTTTTTTCGGTTCCACTGCGTAACCCGACTTGAAAAAATGAATTTTTTGACATTTTTTTCGGTTACACTGCGTAACCCGACTTGAAAAAGTGACATTTTTTTAGGTTACACTGTGTAACAATGTCAAAAAATTAATTTTTTCAACTCGGGTTACCGAAAAAATGTCAAAAAATTCATTTTTTCAAGTCGGGTTACGCACTGGTACCGAAAAAAATGTCAAAAAATTCATTTTTTCAAGTCGGGTTACGCAGTGGTACCGAAAAAAATGTCAAAAAATTCACTTTTTCAAGTCGGGTTACGCAGTGGTACCGAAAAAAATGTCAAAAAATTCATTTTTTCAAGTCGGGTTACGCAGTGGTACCGAAAAAAATGTCAAAAAATTCACTTTTTCAAGTCGGGTTACGCAGTGGTACCGAAAAAATGTCAAAAAATTCATTTTTTCAACTCGGGTTACGCAGTGGTACCGAAAAAAATGTCAAAAAATTCACTTTTTCAAGTCGGGTTACGCAGTGGTACCGAAAAAAATGTCAAAAAATTCATTTTTTCAAGTCGGGTTACGCAGTGGTACCGAAAAAAATGTCAAAAAATTCATTTTTTCAACTCGGGTTACGCAGTGGTACCGAAAAAAATGTCAAAAAATTCACTTTTTCAAGTCGGGTTACGCAGTGGTACCGAAAAAAATGTCAAAAAATTCATTTTTTCAAGTCGGGTTACGCAGTGGTACCGAAAAAAATGTCAAAAAATTCACTTTTTCAAGTCGGGTTACGCAGTGGTACCGAAAAAAATGTCAAAAAATTCACTTTTTCAATTCGGGTTACGCAGTGGTACCGAAAAAAATGTCAAAAAATTCACTTTTTCAAGTCGGGTTACGCAGTGGTACCGAAAAAAATGTCAAAAAATTCATTTTTTCAACTCGGGTTACGCAGTGGTACCGAAAAAAATGTCAAAAAATTCACTTTTTCAAGTCGGGTTTCGCAGTGGTACCGAAAAATGTCAAAAAATTCATTTTTTCAACTCGGGTTACGCAGTGGTACCGAAAAAAATGTCAAAAAATTCACTTTTTCAAGTCGGGTTACGCAGTGGTACCGAAAAAATGTCAAAAAATTCATTTTTTCAACTCGGGTTACGCAGTGGTACCGAAAAAATGTCAAAAAATTCACTTTTTCAAGCCGGGTTACGCAGTGGTACCGAAAAAAATTTCAAAAATTCACCACTGTTACACAGTGTAACCGAAAAAAAAAAAAAATTTTTGTATGGGACTCCACGGACTCCCGGAGTCCCGGAGTCCGGACTTTCGGAGTCCGGACTCCCAATGTCCGGACTCCATTGGAGTCCGGGAGTCCGTGGAGTCCCATACAAAAATTTTTTTTTTTCTTTTTCGGTTACACTGTGTAACAGTGGTGAATTTTTTGAAATTTTTTTCGGTACCACTGCGTAACCCGACTTGAAAAAGCGACTCCAAAAAAAAAGTGGAGTCCGGACTCCAAATGTCCGGACTCCACGGACTTTCGAGTCCGGACTCCAAAGTCCTGCCAACTCTGGATTTTAATAGCTGAATGTTTTGATGTTTAGTTCCAACATACTTTTGCCAAACTTTTGTCCTTTTGATAAACAATTATTTCTAACAATTTTATTGAATCTTCAATTTATACATAACTAAAGACGTAAAACATCTTCCTATATACCTTAAAATCATCATACTTATCACAATAATCAGCACAATAACAACTATTATAAATACAATTACATCATAATAATGATATTGGTAAAATGGAATATCTTTTTGCTCATAATGGAAGTGACTTGCACCGCGATTTCTGATGACATATTCTATCCACCAGACAGCCTTCTCTCGTGACGTCATCGGAACATCTTCTACTAGTCTTGCTAAATTTTCAATATTTGTTTTGTATCTAAATGTTCAGGCACAAAGAAGAAGTCGTAAGAATATTCATTAGAGTTTCATTTTACAGCTGATTAGCTACAATTTTTCAAATCTTCACCTTTTATTGTTGACCAAGTCCAATATCGAGTTCTTGATTTCTTCTGATCCGATACTCCTGTCTTTATGGATATCTAGTATTCTAGCAATATGCCGCTCTTCTACTCTAATGGCAGCAGATCGTTGATCACTTGATATTGGAATGATTAGCATCGGAACTCGTCTGCTTATTGCCTCTTCCATAGACTGCTTACCCTGGTTGAAAATTTGTAAGGTTTGAATCAAAATAGTTGGTTTCATATAATTTTATTTGGTAGACTCCATAAATTAAATAAGCTAACTCGGAAGGCACACGATAAAGAAAAGACGAAAATTCAATCAAAAGCCGACGGGTTGAACACATAGCGGAACTTGAGTGGCACAGTGTGATGAGCCGCATTTTCCAATTGGACATAGTTTGCTTTCATGATGCCGTCACGTAATATCTGTGCCTTGACTAGATGTGCATTCAGATATGAGGATCAAACCCCCTAATTTGGTAAAACTCTTCATTTTACTAGAATTTTTCGGGACAAACTTCCCATAAATTTTTGAGTTCCATGCATTTTTACGTACCTTGCCTCCAATTATTCTGATTATGTTCCTGGCCCTTTGGCTTTCGAGTACGGCCCGATACAGAATTCGATTAAATCTGTTCATAAGCCTGAAAACTGATTTTTCGTCTGTTCTACGTCTTGTGCTTTCCAGGAAAGGAACCATTTCAGACCTTACTGATTTTTCCTCAGTCTACTCACCCCTTGAGTAATGAACAGCTTAATATTTCTATGTGCTAATAGATCAGTCTGAGGAAACCATTTATAAGCTATTATATTATTTGATGTTCCTTTTAATTCTCCGTCATACTTAATTAAAAATAGATAAGGTAGTTGCTCAAATGCTTTCACTAATTTTTTAAGGAGATTTGGGAAATAATTGGCACTAAAAAATGTCCCAAAACTGACCACAATAACTCCATTTACATTTTTATTGAGAATTTCTTCAAGTATTTCTGGAAGTGGCTGCGGGGGATAAATATGAAGGAATCCAAGAGGTATTGTATTTGGTAGGATTGGACGGATATAACCCATGACTGGATGGACGTTAATTAACAATAAATCAGTATTTCCAACAAGTTCGTAATAATTTTTTACTTTATTATTTGGAAAATATTTCTCGGTAATTTCGTTGCATATTTTAACCAGCACAGGCACTAACACAAACTTATAAGTCATCCAGTACAGCGTACTTTGAAGTCTTTCATAAAATGTCCTTGCTATGGGAAATTCAAGCAAGACATCTGGATGTGAAATTGGATTTATTACATTTCCTCTATTTTCATGTTCTAGTGACAATGCGTCACTCGCTGTAATGCCTACAACAGGAATGTCAAAATATTCACCAAGTGCATTAAAAGGCGCAAATCCAAAAACTTCCATTAACAGCAAGTCAAACTTTTTATCAATTTTAAGCAAGTCTGTAAACTCTTTTGTCTCAAAAACAGTTTTGAGGATATCCACAAATGGATTATTTTCAATTAAATTTGATGGCTTGACTATGAATTTAGCCACTTCCGACTCATAAACTTCCTTAATAAAGGACACATCAATAATTGTCACATTCTCATGATTCCGTTCATTTTCCCGCGGCTGTACAGTCATTAATGTTATTTTATGTCCGCGCGATAAAAGTTCCATTGTCACAGCATTGTACACTGATATATGACTGTGTACAGGTAGCACATAAATGCACAGAATTTCGGCACTGTACGAAAAATTGCAAATTATTCCGAGAATTAATAAAATTGACTTCATATTCTGAATTTACAGCCACAAAACACTTTATTTACGATTGAAATTCCACTCACAAATGAAAGCAAAACAAAAACTTTCAAATATCGATAAACATTTATCAGCTTCGGGTAGATAATTGTAAGTACTGATAAGATTAGCAAGACAGTTTATTATTTTTTGTTTGGGATCATAATGCGAAAGGAATTTTGATAACGAAAATTAGTCAATTAAAAATGGATTTTGATAAACAAAGATCTGTGATGTAATACTCTGTGTGGGAATTCCTTGCAAATTATGACTGTTTTTGGCAATGTTGTTGAACTTGAGATTATGAGTTGAATTATCTATTGATAAGAAAAGAGTTTGTCGGACTTGGGGGTCCGGATTCTTAAGATGATGAATTCAGAAGAAGGTGGAGTTTAGACGCCAGTGGAGGTGCCTCAACTATGGAATGCTCTCATTTCTAAATTAGAATGATGCGATTCATCCTTTGCAGCAAGCAACTACTTGATTTGACTTCAAGATTAAAATACATTAATCAAAAATCAAAAGATAAAATCTAATACCGAACAGCACAATGCGATTAATTTATTAGCCAAAATTTAATTAGACCTTAATTAGACTTAATTTAACTAGACCAAGAAATAAATAACTCGGTCTCGCAGCCATCAATAACCCTTGAATATTGCCGTCAGTGTGACAATGAAGCGTTGTCCTAGCGATTATTTATGATCGCTAGAATTCGCGCTAGAATGATCGCTGAGATATTATTTACCCCAAAGAGAAAATTTTAAAAATTATTCCCAGTATGTTACAGTGTAGAAATGGTCAGATTTGATGAAAATTGGATCAAGTCGACCTGGGGCCGAATTTTCACCCATTCTACGACGAGTTTAAAACTAATTTAATCCAAATGTCTTCAATTGCAAAAACGAAAACTAAAGACTAAGATAGCTTTCATATTTTTAGCGCACAATATAATCGGCAGAGAACCGCAGCACTCCCGTATTGATGGCAAAATGTCAAAATCACATGGAGTTAGTCTTGACATATTATGGCCCATTTTACTTCCAAAGAAGAAGAGAGTGGTCATAGCTTGGATATTGCAAGGAATTTTGCGAGTTTCTGGTCTTAACAAATCTAAAAACCGAGACTTGGAAATCCTGGTCTCAGTATCAAGAACGTATACTTAAGGAATTGATTTTGTCAGAATAACGGCATTGTCTGTACCTTAAATATTTAAATTTAAATAAAATAAACTTAAATTCCCAAATTAAAGACCTGCAACTAAAATAAATCACAAAAGAGGATGTCTTTTTGAAGCATCAACAGCAACACACATTTCAACAAGTTTCAGTCAACACCAAAAAAAGTTCAATAAAATTCAGTAAGCTCCAATAAAAAAATTGAAAAGTCGTCAGACACATAAAATGCCAATTGATTATGTTCCTTGTTTTATCTTATTCAATAAATTAACATATTCGGCATATATCTCATTTTCTGACAATTTCAATTTCATCACATGATTGTTGAGCCAATAAATTTATGATAATCGCATTTTCGTGTTAACTACAAGTTCCAGCCACATTTCATTCATAAAAAATCTCATTTTTATATCCTTTAAATGAAATTTAATTATTTTTCATACATAAATGAGTATAAACACATATTTAATAGGAATAATGAACGAGTTGTAATAAAATGGCTTTGGATGTAAAATAAAAAGCAGCAAATCCTTTTAAATTTATTTATTCACTCACATCACAACATTGTGAATAAAAAAAATGTTTATGATTAAAACTTTTAATGGACTCAATCATTAATGGACTTAGATACACATAAATGTATATGAATATAAATAAAAATTTCATATATGTATATTTTCATGTTTTATAAGTGGAGATAATTAAAAAATGAGTATGAAATCGGCTGATGTGATGTAAAAGTTTGTAAGCGCATTCTGTAGCCGCCAAAACAAGGAACGCTTCACCACGGAGCTTATAAAGCTCCGCTAAATTTTTTTATTGCACCAAATGAGAGCCGCCTATTGGTGTCATCCAAATGATTGGCAAATAGAGACGACTTCCATTTGGTGTTAATAAAAGAGGTTTAGTGGCGCCTTTAAAGTAGAGCTCAAAGTCGATATGGGTAAATTCGACTTGACTCTACTCGACATTGAGCTCTGCTTTAAAGTTCCTTTTTGCAGTCCTCTTCATTTGTGTCAATCGGGATTTGAACATTTTTAAAATATTTTCAATATTTTTAGCTGATTTCAATCAAAAGTTGTGGATGTTTGTCATTTAGACCTTAATATTTCGGATATATACTTAGACAGACTCATACACAGGAGACCAAAGTTCAGGCACTATCGCAGAAATAGTAAAAATTGTGATTTTCCGCTTGGACAGTCCAATGTGACAGCCACTTAGGTGCAATGAATAATTTGCGTCGGATGGGTGATTATTTTATTGCTTTAACCCATCTAGGCAATACCGTAGAGTATCTGAGACCGTTTCTAAAGCACCCTAAGACATGCTACCCAAGTTGAAATTCAATTTTGTCTAAACCTCAGTTTAAAGCATGACATTGACACACGTTTCATATCCTTACAAAAATTTCAAAGGAAAGGTTTTTATGGGCCGGATGAAAGCGGATGAAGAGTGTTAATGCCTTGGTTTAAAGATCATTGCTTTTCAGTTCGAGGGCAGGGCATCCTAGAGTGCCATAGAAACCGGCTCCTGTAGAATATGGCATAATGTCCAGTTAGATTGATAGGTCGACTAATGACATATTAAAAGGAACTTTACGTATGTCAGGTTACTAACTAGACCAGTGATGGACAACCTGTGTGCCAGCAAAACATGTTAGAAACACCATGAGCCATGTGCCGTGTGTGGTTTTGGTCAAGGCTTACGATCAAGGTGTTCATTGAAATTCCGAAAAAATATTTTCAGTCCTGGTCGTGAACCCAGACCTTCAGAAGGAAAATGTTCAATATTTGTAAAAAATTCCAATTTTTGTATGGAATTTTTAACTTGTTGAAAAATGACGACATTTTGAGGCTTTGTCGGGACACAGCAGCAAGGTAGAAAAGGACAGCAGCGTCCCGGCAAAAATACAGCAGATGACCGCCCTACATTTTATTAACCTGCCCATTTGGAAATAGAATTTTGAAGTTCCTTGAGGACTTCAGCCCCTTTTGGATTAATTGCTGCACTAGTTTTGCTCGTATTAAATATTAATTGCCCAATTCATTTAAAACTGCTTAGAAACATCCACAACATCAACCATCAAAGCTAACAGCAGATGAACGAAGCAGGACAAGCAGAGAGAGAGGAGGAAAAAAAAACTTATATTTTTATTGTGCTGATAATTACCTTAAAAGTTGATAATAAAAACCATCAGCAACGATGTTTGAAATCATATATTATGTGATTTTATACATCAGAAGATCTTATGATCGTAAATATTGAGAATATAACATTATTTCAATTTACTTTTTAATCTCTTTTTGATTTAAAACTCATTAAAATATTTAAAGCATCTTGCTGTACACCTTAAAATTAATACAATCGTGACAATAATCAGCATGATAGCAGCTACTATAAATGCATCGATAAAATGACTTTTTGCTCATAATGGAAGTGACTTTGCACCACGATTTCTGATGACATGTTCTAGTGACGTCATCGGAACATCTTCAATTAGTCTTGCCAAAATCTCGATATTTATTTTGAATCTAAATATTAAGGAACAAAGAAGAAGTCACATGAATATTCATAAGAGTCTCATTTTGCAGCTAATTAGATACAATTTTTAAGTTCTTCACCTTTTATTGTTGACCAAGTCCAATATCGAGTCATTGATGTCATCTGAATTAATTATTTCATTTTTATGGATGTCTAATATTTCGCCAATTTGTCAATCATCTATAAATCTTCTGATTTTTATGCATTCTCTCGAAGATCATTAATAATTGGTATTCAAGATGATTCGAAGTAGTTTGATGACGTTATGGCTTCATTTTTTGGAACTCAATCTTTACACATCGACTCAGTGATCATGGATTCTAGACTCGGCAAGGATCAATTGATGGCAGTTGAGGCAAATTCAGTTGATAACTGGTTCTGACGTATTTTTGTCCACTTGAGATCATTTGATTTGTAATTGGAAACTGAAAAGCGGAAGCCAGTGATAGGGCCAGTTTCAGGCTATATCTGAGGAACGCGATGCATCATAATTGATCTGTACAGCCATCGAAGTAAGTAAGTAAGTAAGTAAGTAAGCATTTACTGGAAATGTGGCTCACAGTCTTTCTTTGTATGCTGCAGGAAGTAATCTTGTAAGAAGAGTGGTTTGGATCACACTTTAAAGTGCAGGACTAGCTTCGAGCGCGGGGGCTTTCCAAACCTTCACTCATTAAACTGTCATTAGTCCTGAGACCTACATAGCGCGATGCTATCGAGCTCTAAGATTATCAAATTGATATCTAAAGTGTTTCAGAGTAGCAAGGCAAGGCATTGACATACGTTTCATTCGGATGAAAGGATTCTTCAGCTTCATACAAAAATTTCAAGTTTATATGGACCGGATGAAAGCAGATGAAAAGTGCCAATGCCTTTTAGCTAGGAAATGTTGAGTATGTTCAAATCATTTTAAATTCCAAAATGAATGGACATTTCAAGTCTATTAATCCAATAATGTCAAAATTATCATCATAATGCATATTTATGTCCTTTTGCAAAATCTGCTGACACCATTCTTCACTCAATCTCAAACAGATTTAGATACCCAAAAAAACATCAAACATTTGCAATTTTCTATCCATAATGTTAAAATATTGACTATAAAATAGCCATAAAATTCTTAAAAAGACGCTTCGTAGTATTTTTGAATCAGCTTAAGTCGCGTGTGTCGCATGTCTATTGTAAAAAAATTTATTTTAATCTTCAATAGTTGATTGAAATTTGAAATAAAAATATAGCGCAAAAAAATATTATAAATCTTTTTATATTTCGCATATTTCTTTGAAAAAGATAAAGGAACCGTCGTAAAAATTTTATAGTTCATAATTGTGTTTAATGCTCTAAATTAATGCAGAAAGGATGATTCAATATTTTGAAAACTGGATCGATCTAGATGATTTTGAGTTGATGTGATACCTGTGAGGGGATATATGGACATGATGTCTAGTTATTAGATAGACCTATGGTCGGCTAATGACATTTCCTCCGAAACGATCCGCATTTGTCATTAGTTTACCGGAGTTAGGTTTCATTGATAATTAGGCATTACGCCAAGTTGTCCACTTGTGACCTGATTAGGACAAGTCGGTTAATCGATCAAAAATCCAGCATCATGCCGGCATAACTCTGACTTAGTGCCGAATTACATTTCATTTCGGCACTTTGTTAGAGTCTGATCCGACACCATGTTAGAGCCTTATTTGGTACCATGTTAGATCATGATCCGGAGCATGATTTGGTACCAGGTTAGATTCTGATCTTACATCATTTTAGAGCATAATCCGGTAACATATTATAGCCTGATCTGGTACCATGCTACAGCCTGATGTGGTACTATGTTAGAGTCTGATCCGACACCATGTTAGTGCCTGATCCGGCTTTATGTTAGAATCTGATTTGGTACCGTATTAAAGCCTAATCCAGCATCATATTAAACCCTGATTTGATATCATGTTAGAGGCTGATCGGCGTCATGTTAAAGCCTGATCCGGTGCCATGTTAGAGCCTGATCTGGCACTATG
This sequence comes from Chironomus tepperi, assembly GCF_022539635.2. Lineage (NCBI taxonomy): Eukaryota > Metazoa > Arthropoda > Insecta > Diptera > Chironomidae > Chironomus > Chironomus tepperi. Next base: position 39,923 of record NW_027226525.1, read on the forward strand.
TTAGAGCCAGATTAAAATAATATCAGGCAACAAGTCAAAGGCATTTCGTTAAGGTGTTGAATTTTCGATCGATTAACCGGGATCAGTCATGATACCTTTAGAACCCTTAAGTAGACATCATAAATAAACAACTCCCTCAAATCATCACCATCATCATCATAATCTTACTAACTTTTCCACACCCATTTCATAAACAAACTGACATGATCCCATATCATCTACATTATGACACACGTTCAAAACACACAAAAGTATATCCAATGAATAGAAATGAATTTTTTTTTTTGATCTTGTAATAAAAATGACGATTAGCTTCTTTTGTTTTCAACGCTCATCGGCACTAAATAACAAATTGACACAGAAAATTCAAACAAATTAAATCGAGTCTCTTATTGCTGATCCGGAATGACATCATTGATTGTTAAAAACAAATCTCTGTTTTTATAATAAAATGTCTCGAATTTGAAAAAAGGTTCAAAAAATTATTAAATCTATATTTGATAAATAAAAAATTTATTATGATTGTGAGTCTATTTGGGGGCTGTTTATATGTTACGGATTGGGAAAAATAGACTTATTGACTGAGTGTTTCAGTATCAGCATTAAAAGCGCTAATTTTTGACCCATTACCATAAGAAATAAAACAAATAATAAAATTTTATTGTTTTAGGCAGTTGTGGGCAACTTTTCATTTTTCGGGGCACATTTTAGTGTAAGACTTCGATCAAAACAGTACACGACATACGGATCACAGCAATTTCAATTAATTTTGGCATTACTAGTGTATAACGGCACACAAGTTGCCCATCATTGGCTTGAGATAATGCAAAATCTCAATCCCTAGACCTACTTCCCTCCTACAACTCCCTTGTAGTATGAGCGTTAGTTAGGGCGGCTATCTGCTGTATTTTTGCCGGGACGCTGCTGTACTTTTCACCCTTGCTGCTGTGTCCCGACAAAGCCTCAAAATGTCCCGATTTTTTTCCAAAAGTGTCCCGATATTTTGCGAAAATCCTCTGGCCACCCTACTGTTAGTACAAAATTAGTGAACGACTCTCCTTTGTCATATCCACTCTTTATCGTAATCTACATAAATTTATTCATTTATGTATCTTTTTGACTTCCATCTTTTTATGACGCTGTCATAGATTTACTGTTTATTTGATTTGATAGTTAAACCAGAAATGAGAGCGGATTATAGATTTCTAGCTTGTTTATCTCGTGAAAAATTGGAAGATTTTGCATTTGTGCTTAAAGATTTGAATCCTAGTAAGCAGATGATGTAGAATTGGCCAAATATCCAGCTCTATGCTGACTTAACTTTGGTATGAAGCTGTAATTGAATGAATTTGGTTTGAAGTCAGAGTCATGTTGGGATTGGATTTTTGATCATTTTTGCCGAATGCCCGAGTAGACAAAAATACGTTAGAATTAGCAATCAACTGGACTTTAAATTGTCATTGACTAGTTTTACCGTGTTTCGATCTACTCGCGATTCCTTCCGCGATTTAATTCCCCAACTAGGATTTCATCGTAAATCATCCAAAATTGTCCTAAATTCTAACTATCCCAGGAACTATCCCAAATACCATAAGTTGGTTGATTGATTCAAAATCTGGAATCAAGCTGGAATGTCTTTGGAACAGAGCACGAAGTCGGCTCGATTCTTATATCAAACAGTCGACTTTGAGCTCTGCTCTACGTATGGAGCTAGATTAAAACTGAATCCAGTCTCAATTAAGAGTTAAGCCGGCCTCGGGCCGAATTTATGATCGATTAACCAATTTGTGCTATTATATTGCTACCGATTATACCTAATTGTAACGATATTGAAGGAAAATTCATGTTCAAATTAGAAATTAAACTGCAAAACAAAAATTAAATCGATCAATAAATTTAATATCCATGATTTTAATGGCAACTAACTCAATATCTAGCGATAAATGCGCTTTATGTGTCTATAAATCTAACCACAAGTTTTTATTTAATCTCATTTTGTACCATAAATGTAACAATCAATACGGACAGTCATATTTCATCATATTTAATGTCAATGCATAAAAATAGTGAACATTTTAATCGTTTCAATGAACAAAACTCGATTTTTATGGTTTTATAGTTTCGATAACATGCCTTAATTGAATTCTTTTCCTTCTAAATGCATTAAATTAATTGTAAATAATTTTTTTTGTGTTCAACTAAGATCAGTTGAGTAAGATTGCTGATGTATTTATATCAAGATTAATGCAGGAAGAGAGATAAAATCTCTTTTGGTACTGGAATTGCGAGTATTTTTTATAGTTGCTGACGCGTGATTGCAAGATAGTTAGTTAAATGCTAATGAATTTGTAGAATATTTTCAGAATTTTACGATAGAGTTTGGAATTTGAGCTGTATACAATAAAATAGTCACTGGGACATCAACTTGTCGTCATATTGAAGAGATATGTCCTGATAAAGCTGTAATTGATGATTTTGTTCCATTTTGAGAATGATTAATGTAATTTGTAGCAAACTATTTATCAAAGCTGAAACGCAGAAAAATAGATTATTTAAATCCCTTCCATCTCCCCAGAGGTCGAAGTCGACTTCCATACAAAATCCGAGTTGAATTTGAGTTCTACTTCATTTTGAAGAAATTTTTCCATAATTAAGATTTCCCGAATTTTCGGTTTTAATGAATAATCAAGACCGACACCTAGATCGACATCGACACGGAGACTACAAAGAACACGAAACTAAACTCTCGACAAATCTCACGAGTTATTCTGGTCTCGAGAACTCTTAACCGTAACACTTGGATACAAAAATTTGGAAGCCACAACAAATTTGCAAACCCCTTCCCCTCCTTTTATTATTACGTAATTTCCGAACTATTCCATTTTGACATCAAAAAGTGAACATATCTAACTGAATCCCAAATGTCTTTAAAAGCTACCAAATCTATAACATTTTAAATACACACTTTGCTACTCTCTTGGGATCAATTTATTCGCAATAAAGTCCGACTAGACTTCACAATTTATGGCAAACGGGAAGCCGTTCATATAAGATTCAAATGTTACAGATAACAAACATCCGGTGAACAAAGAAGTTCGCTTAGCAAATATTATTGCTAATGAATTTATTATTGCCATTTGAATTGGGTTTTTTGGAACTTCATATGTTGATATGGATGTTAAAGGCCGGCATGATTCAGAATATTGTAAATTAGAGGATAAAGCAGCAAATTTTGCTGATTTTGAAGATTCTTTTTAGGAAAAATAACTCAAATGTGTGGAAATGGAACTAACAGTTCAACACGAGTGATTTTGTTTGGAGATTCAGTCTATATTTCCAAAACTGATCGCATTCGACCAATTTTTGTATCAGAAAAGTCAGAAGTCGAAGCCAAATTTAGTTCGTTAAGAATGGATAGGCTAAGGTACAATTCCGAAGGAACTTGAAGTTTACTTGAATTTTATATGAAATCAAGTCGACCTGAACCGACTTTTTCATCCAAAATCCGAGTTGACTTTGAGGTTGAATTGGCATTTTGTGTACCGGAGAAAGTTCAGGTCGTCTTGAGCCTCTTCCATAAAGTGCATACCCAGAAATGAGCATCTCTCACAAATTAATCTACATTTCATTCAAGATCTTCTTGAATAGTTTCACACAAATATCTTATTAAAGTCACATCCAAAGATTTTATTGCTTAAACGATTAGCAATCATGAGAAAAAAATGCAAAAAATCGATAACTTGATAAATTACATTCATTCCTGCATTTTTTACAATTTTAAAAAATTAACAGCAAAACAGTAAATCCAATAATAATCAGCATCATCATCTTGATTAAACAGCAGATCCATTTTCACATACTATACATTTCACATGTCCATATGTGTGTGAATCTCTGCTGAATTATAATAAATATAAAAACTACAATGGAAGTTGGGATTAAAAATGAGTAGCAAGACAAAAAAAGTAGTGTCAATGATATATGAAGCCAGCACATAAATTATGTTTTTATCGTGCTAAAAGCATCAACACTTCATTAAATAAAAATAAAAACAAACTTCTTTTTTTTGTTCGTTCTTCTTTTCCATTCTTTCTGTTCATTTTTATGTTCCTAAATGTTTTTATTTCATTTCATTTCCTGCTGCCTGATTCTTTTTGATGCTGTTCTGTTGCGTATTTAACAGTAACAATAGTTGAGTTGATTTGTAAAAATGGTTTTGTTTCTGGGGTGTAGAGAACGAACTCATTCATTGGTTAGTTCCATGGATTATGAAGTATTAAGCGAGGGGTGAAGGGACGATTTTGCACTTTGAAATGCTCCATTGGTTTTTCGATGAATGCGCTTTTTGCAGCTCGTAAATTCATCTCCCTTATTCCATCATGACATCAATTTTTCTCTAATTTTGTCAACACAACAAACGGCAATGAATTATAAAATTTATGAGAATATATGGATAAGAACCAGTATGATTTAGAAGCGCATTTCTTAAAAAAGTGTTGCATTTTGGAATTGCGAGCAGAAACGAATATTAACTCGAGTAGCCCATCGTGTTCGCTATAACACAGTGGCGTCGCCGTAATAATCGTAAGATGCAAAGTTGTCCTGACGGCAGATTTTAACACAATTTGACGACGAAAAATGCGATTACCCGAGAAATACGTGGTAATGCTGAATTTATAAATGAATCGCATGACGTCAGTAAAATCGTCAAAAAGTATTAAACGTCATAATCAAGACTTGTTGCTCGGTTACTTACTATTAACAAGTTCTTATGAGAATCTTATGCTTAAACAAAAAAGTCTTTCCATCTGAATTTGCAGCTTACTGTGCCGCCTGGTCTATTAAATTTCTATATTACGTTCTATATTTCTATATATACGTTAAACTAGCATTCTTCCTATTTCTCACTTCACAGTATTTCGCCCAAGGATTCCCTAAAGATTGCTAAGATGTAAAAATTAGGCCGAAAGTCACACGATGAGAAAAAGTTGGAAAATAGTGTTTTATTAAGAGTATGACTCAGGATGCGGACAACTCAGGTGACATAGTTTGTCAATTTTGGTCACTTGACACCTAAGTTGTCCGCGTTCCGGTGTGATTCTATCGTGCGAACCTATTTTTTTGAATCCGACTCGAGTCCAACGTCACATCAGCCTAAAAACAGCATTTTAAATTAAAAAATCCACTAACATCCAATAAACCTATTCAAGACAAACCATAATCAACAACTCTTAATCTCCTTTTAAATGCTACATCCGCTAAATAGAAAGAGAGAAAAAAGAAGCAAATCATTTCCGCATGAATAGCATCCCCGATCGTCTGCTTCTGCTTTTACTTAAATACGAATTTATTGTGCATGGTTTAAATAAAGTGAAAAAAAAATCAATAAATCTTTTCCAATCAAAATATTTTTAGTTAAATTGAAAGCAAAAAATAAGGCATGTGAAATTTCATTTAAAGCAATTGAATTCGATCCGATGAAATGCAGCATTTCGCGAGATATATGTGAGCAATCGTCGATATTTAGGGAGGGTTTTGGATTTCATACACGAGATGAAATGTATACAAAATGGAAGTTGGTGATGCATTGAGCGTATATGATGAATTTGCGCATTTTTATGGTAACTATGCTTAAAAAAGACATGAATTGTGGATTTTAATTAAAATTAAGGTTTTGATAGAATTTAAATCTATGATCCCGAAGGACAAACAACTTGAGATGTCGGAATATAGTGTCTTTAAGCTGGGTTTGAGTCGGAATCGGCAAAATTTGATCCCACGATAGAGTTCCGCAGGCCTAAGGACACTTTTATCCAATTTTTCCATATATTGCCCATTTTGGGAGTAGATTCATGAATTAGAACAATTGATAAGGCCAGTACGACTCTAGAAGAGCCGGATTTTGCCTAGTCCGACTCGAATTCTGAGTCTCGTCAGCCTATTGACACTTTTGTCTGACTTTTTCATGCCATATGCCTTTCAGGACCTTTAAAAAGTGCTAATGTCAATCTTTGGATTCCACAAGACTTGACCATTGAGCTATTGTCCTCAATTTGACTATTTAACCAGCATAAGCATCCATAACAATTGACTTCACAGTCTATGCTGAATTCCATCCACTAAACCTATGCTTTAAACCCCAAATCCAACATTCATGCCTGTCCAAGTATAAATCGCTTTAACATGCATCTGCAGTTACTCACAAGAAATGCTAAAAATGATAAATTCACGCAAAAAAAGGCAGGAAAGAAGACAAAAGGAATGAAAAATGCTCGAATATACAAATCTGAAATCCAATATCAATGACTGGCGAATATGAATTTATATCAGGAATTATTTATTAATTCTGCAATTTATGGAAGTTTTCAATGAAATGGCAGTTGATCGATTTTTTTCTGTAGCCTTATTACAAAATACATAATTTATGGCATGTATTAATTATTGCTGAATTTACATGAATTTTAAAAATTGATTCATTCATTTAGCCACCCGAAAAGGTGGCTTTTTTAAGGACTCCTAGTCCATATTTTGCCATCCATAGTCTAATACAATCAAACATTTAGCTTCACGAATCTCAATTGATAAAAGGATTTGCAAAAAGAATTCAATAAGAAAATAAAAATCGAATAAATTTAAAGATAAATCGAATTTATCTCGCATGCCATTGCCATGCCCAAAATAACATTGGACCCGTTGCCACAAATCGAAATTATATTTATAGCCTGAAGTAAAGGATGACTTCTGTGAAGTTAAATTGATTTTTGGAAGAGTTTAATCTGGAAATAAAAAATTGAATTTAAAAATTTAAAATTTAATTTAAACTCTTTTAAAACTTTGAAATGTTTTAAAAATTTGAATTTGTTTGAAAATTTGAAATTCTTTTAATATTTGAATTTGTTTGAAAATTTGAAATTCTTTTAAAATTTGAATTTGCTTGAAAATTTGAAATGTTTTGAAAATTTGAATTTGTTTGAAAATTTGAAATTCTTTTAAAATTTGAATTTGTTTAAAAATTTGAATTTGTTTGAAAATTTGAAATTCTTTTAAAATTTGAATTTGTTTAAAAATTTGAGTTTGTTTAAAAATTTGAAATTCTTTTAAAATTTGAATTTGTTTGAAAATTTGAAATTTTTTAAAAATTTGAATTTGTTTGAATATTTGAAATTCTTTAAAAATTTGAATTTGTTTGAAAATTTGAAATTCTTTAAAAATTTGAATTTGTTTAAAAATTTGAATTGTTTTTAAAATTTTCATAATTTCAGTATTCAATCCAAGTCTTTTCCGTCTGATCCATTACTGACACCTAACTATACCCAAATATCTGCATGTTCCATTCATTTCCACCATACTCATCCATATTTTTTCTCTTATTTATTTTTATTATTTAATTTTTGCTGATCTTAAGTGAAAAAAAAAAGTATTTTCATCGTTAACGTTCATGCGAGGTGCTTTCTGGCACATTTATATCCATTTTACATCCAATTGTCGTGTGCATTTCAGTTCAAAATCACAAAACAGTTTCATCTTACTTTGAGATGATCGAGAAGAAATCCACAAAAAATAAAAAATAAAAAAAAAATACTTTAAAATCCACTTCACTTTATGACTTACTGGAACAATAAATTCTTTCCTTTCCTTTATTTCTTAATAGATCTTCTTTTATTTAAATTAAAGTGGAAACGGAGATTTGAGATATAAAAAAACTTTTTACAGATAATGGACAAGAAATGGAATTGAAACTAAATATCGGAAGATAAATTTTGTCAGATTTCGCTTTATTTATTGCTGGTTAATCCGCTAAGTAGCATATCCAAACAAAGTGACGAGTGAATGTGTCAGAAAAAGTTTTACTTTTTTGATGCCTTTTTTATGGACTAAAGGACTTATTCGATAATCTCTGCCAAAATCTAGACTACTATTTTGTTAAATCCATGAAACTTTTTATTTTGTATATTTTTATATATCCACAAAGGAGGTTCATTTTTCAGGATTTATGATTAGTAAAAATATTGAGTTCAATGGCAAAATTACTTTTTGATGTCCATCAGTTCAGATTAGGGGTTTCAATCCCGGGATCCCGCATCCCGGGATCCCGGGATCCCGGACGTTTTTCCGGTCCCGCAATCCCGGGATTGGACAAGCTTCAATCCCGGGATTACGGGATTGAAAATTCTTTTCATATTGATACAAAAACTTCAACTTTGAAGTCTTAAATTTTAAAAAAATTAAAAATAACACGTTCAAAAATCATGTAGTATGTCACTAAATAACTGATCTAATAATTTCAGCCACAATTTAAGAAGATAAATATTGAAACTTTCTTAAAAAATTCTTATTAAATATATTTGCATTTAATTTCTTCAAATTTGCGAAAGCTAAACTTAAGATCTCAAAAATTTAGGCAAATTCCTTTTAACGACTTTTATAATTTAAAATTTTGGTAGTGATTGCGATCACAATGTTGATTTCTTGCTATCGGGATTTCCCGAGAAATCCCGTAATCCCGAAAATTCTAATCCCGATCCCGAAAATCTATCGAGATCGGGATTTTGAGAAATTCATCGACATTAACTTGTCTTTTACTAGTATTTTTACCACATTTTTCTCTGCTTGAAATGATTCATTGAGCCCTAAAATTTCTAATAAAACAGTTAGTATTCCATTTGTGCTGGAATCTGGCCAAAAACGTGTTATTTTTCTTTAATTATCAATATCAAAAGAATACTTTTTTTCATTATCCAATCCCGGGATTAATCCCGGGATCCCGGGATCAGTTTTTCAAATCCCGTAATCCCGGGATTGAGATTTTGTCCCGGGATTGAAATCCCTAGTTCAGATTATATTAAGTTATTATTTTTAAAATTGTATCTTAATTTTTACACAAGCTAATGATTTTTAGGTATATAGAGACGGTCCCCTAGCGGTACAATACGAATTATTTTCATTGTAACCACTTACTTATTTTACTGGTCATGCAGTTCAATCAATGGCCCAGATCGCTCAGATGTCGTTTGAAAGTGTAGTGATTAAGCTACTCAGAAGCGTATTCATCATTACACAAGGAATCAACAAAAGAAACCAGGAGGTCCGAATGCTTGGAAAAAGACTTGGAACAGAACATGGATGAAATAATGTCAGCTCAATATACGGACAGATAATTTGCACGAACTAGGATATCGAGTCATATGGAAAGCTTTTCGTTGTAACCTATGTTCTACATATGAAAAACATTGTTTACAGTAAGCAACCTCTTGATTCTGGACATAAATTTGTTAAAACTTTACATTACCGTATTTGTATCCACTCGAATCAGCTTATATGGCTTTGATATTGTTTCGATCTTGTGTACTTCATCCTAAACAGCAAAAATTGATCAATCGATCAATAATCCCACTCCAAGACGGACACAAGTTCATGTTGAATTCGATTTAAATTCCACACCATCCCAGAGCCACGCCAGCCAGGTGTCGGATTTCAGATCCATTTATCGACTTGTGCTGGTCTGGCATGCAAACCAAAACACTTCAAATTCACAATCGGAAATTGAATTTCGATACTTTTTTAATATTACCTAAAAGATCTCTTTTATTCAACATTTTTTTTGTTTTTTGACGATCCAATAAAATAAAAGTAAAATTGAAAAATGTCCAAAACGAGTCAAAATACTTTAAAAACAATTTTTTTTTGATCCAAATAAAAAGCTTGTCAATAAAATAAGATGATACAGCTATTATTGAAGAGAGACTTTAACTTAATCCCATATCCCACCAATATGTATGCCTTATGCGACAATGATAAGGAATTAAAATCATATAAAAATGGCCATTTACGATTTGTGAAACAGCAAAAAGAAATCAAAGCATGTGAATGAATCAGACGTTAAAAATATTTTGGAACCAAAAAAAGACTGAATTTCGGCAGTAATAAAATTCCTTAACGCAACCAGATGAACAAACGTAAAGGCAAAGAAAATAATTTAAATAACAAATAAAAGATTTATTGATGGTGCTTATCATTTGTCTCTATTTTTTCTCTCAATCTTACTCTTACTCTTTTTTTTTGTTATGTGTGACTTCTTCAGTCGACTGTCATTTGCTTTTGAAAATCAGACCACCCATAAAGTATTTGGAGCTCTCTTTAAATACTTACGAATATTCATAATGATGGTGATGCTGATCATCTTCATCTCGTAACGTGATGTTTGCGTGGTTTGCAGCTATGAAATGAATGTGATGAGGAATTGTCTTTGAAATGACTGATTAAGTCTTGTATTTTGTATTTAAAGACAGGCTGTAAACAATTGTGTATCAGATCAGAATTTAAAGTGTAAATGTGTGTATTTTAAGGCATATTTTTCCATTCGTGGAAAGATGCACTAAGATTCGGGATTGATATAGAGCTTTTGATGAATGACAAGCCTGCTAGTCTAGTTTTAATGTATGTCCTAATCCCGATCAAATCTAGTGATTTTTAAACAGTTTTTCGCATCACTCACTAAAAATAGCTAACATGAATCTATTTTAGAGGCACCATTACGAAAATCCGAAGATCTGGATTCAGGAGTCTAGACTCTTAAAGTATTGGCAACTCTGCGCTAAGCCAGTGCTACTCAAACTATGATTCACGGCACACTGATGGCGATTGACAGGTTGTACACTGCACTAAAGTGTCAAAATTGCTAACTTGAAGCGAATTTACACCCATTATAACTAAAGTCGCGCATTTACACATTCCGTAATCGGCTCTATTCATCTCTACATTTTGGGTCATTTCGGTTAGGGCTTCATGAAGTCCAGGTTTTAACGAAGTTTTGTTATTTGAATCTAAAGAAATTCTTCTTAGTCGAGACTGGAAGTCTTGGTATCGGTCTCAGGAATCCTCGATTAAGGGATATCATCGCTTATGATGACTGTTTTTGCTTATTAAATTCAGGAGTTTTTCAGCTTTTTCGTGGACACTTTCAGAAACCTTAATTTTCATTCGTTCTTTAGGGAAGCTATTAGGAATAGCTAAAATTTTGAAAATAGGGAGGGGCTGAATGTATAATTAACGACTTCAAATTTCAAAAACAGCGCTTCAGCCACATCCAACCTTTGTTCTTCTCAATACTCAATTTTCATTTATTTGCTCACCAAAAATAAGACTTTTTTTTGTTCAAATGAGTGCCAGAAAATTAATGCAAACTATAGTCATTAAATGAGAATTAAGTGATCCAACGCGATTGTTTAAAAATTAATTAAATATAAATGTGTGTATTTTGTATTGTAAACAACTGACAACTGGTTCCATTTGTACAAAAATCTTGGTCTTTTTTTGGGTATTCTCATTGACATTTTTTGTGAACGAATTCAATGCAAAAACAGAATAAGGCACAAAAATACGATTTTTTATCTGATCTGAATAGTAGACTAAATCTTGTATTAATTAAGAATGGAATTCCGATTAGAATTAATGTCATTTAAATTTGTATTTCTGTAGATTGAGATTTACGTATAACTTGATCGATTTAAGACATGATATTAGTCGCCAATATTGATTTTGTAGGCTAAATTATTGTCAACAAGATATTTTATTTAGAAATCATCAAGCTGATTATTGGTTTGAGATAAATAAATGGAATAATGTCTAAAATCCTGTTAGATTTTATTGTCGATTTTCTTGGAATTTGATTAAATATTGACGCACATATTTGACTCACTAATTATGCTGGATTAACAAATTAAGTCAAGACGATATCCGAGTGATACAGAATGATGGTAGTTGTAGGCTTACAGAGCTTCAAAAGCTTGAATAGAGTTGACCAAGTTGACTCGGATTTTGTGAAAAAAAGTCGATTCAAGTTGGTTGACTTCATATAAAGTTTGAGTCGACTTCGAGATGATCACTAACAAAACTTATGGACTCCATCGATTCCATGGAATTTTGTGGAAATTGTGAATTTTTTAGAGGAATCCATACAATTCGTAAATCCTACAAATTCCATGGATTCGATGGAATCCATAGTTTCTGCCAGATGTTTCGTTCTCCATTTAGTTGAGTATGTTTATCGTCTGTTAGAATATCAGACAGTTATGGCATCTGTATAACTGAATACAGCCATAAAGCATCCAAAATACCATTTAAAAATTAAACCAAAATAAATCTTAAAAAGTTCTCTCCAACATCTCGTTAGCATTGTTGATTAAACAAATTAAATCCGTGAAATTGTTATAAAAATTAAATCCTGTAAAAGATTCATATTAAAAATTATGATATACTGACTTCACACTTAATGCAAAAGGCGAAAAGGCAAGCGAAAGGCATAAATTTAATAATGAAATGATTTTTTTTTAAATTTATCTTCCTCATTTACAAGAGGATTTTCGGGAGATTCATGAACTTATAAATCATATCGGATTGACTCGCTTTTATGATTCGTGGATTTTTAATTTTTTAGCGGCTTTTAAGAAAATTTGTAAAGATTTTTATTTGAGTGATTGTAGGTGCTTGGTGCTTCTTATGGAAATTTGTTGGAATTTGCATAATTTTTGAATTTTTTTGTAATTTTTCAAGTCATTCTTCCGATTTTTCTGAGCAATTCAGTGTTCCGCAGCACACAGGTTGCCCACCACTGCCTATAACCTCACATCCTGTCCATCACTAACCCCTAAAGTCGCACAAATCACCCCCAAACCCCAACACACTTCCCTAACTTACCTTTCTTTATCAATTCAGTCTCTCATCTCTGATTTTATTTCCAAAGATTAATTTTTTTGTGTCCGTCCATCGATGTCCATTTGGTCAAGTCAAAATTACCATAAATAAATATTTACAGCCAATTGAGAGAGTTTTTTGGAGCGAAGTCTGTTTATTGTTGGGTTAAATTTTTTTGATTTATTGATTTCATGGTTTACTGGTTTTTATATCATTTTTGTGAGACTGATACTCGGCTGCTGGATGAGGAAATTTGCTGTATTGATGTGAGATATGAGTAGGGTTGGGGATTGGTGTTTTGGGGGTTTTGAGGGATTTTTGGTAAGACTTATTGACTTAGCTGGTTGATCAGATCAATTGTAATCCATGACCTCTCCTAGATGGTGCCTAAAGCTGGGTCTTTCGCAGGCTTCCGTCTGCCAATTACCAATTCTACGTGCAATACTGTATCTTCCTTTCATAGGCTCTTTAGTCAATTAAGACAGTCATGATAGAATCGTCTGAATTATGAGAGTTTCAAAAAGTCATGCACAGGAGTAAATCCAAGAATTTATCAGAAATATTGGAGCTTAGTCTCAGATTGGGGACGTAAGAGTGTTTAAGGCTCAATTTGCTATGATTTTTCATGAAAACTATCCCCAGGCTGAGAAACTAGGCGGTATCGGCGGTATTTAGCGGTATTTGTATGGATACCGCGGTATTACCCAGGCGGAGTTTCTGAGTCTGGACTATCCCAAAATCATGTTAAATTTCTGCGATCTATACAAAATCAACCATCCTTCAAAGAATAGTTGGCTTCATGTCTGATTAGATCCAAATCCACTTACTGTCAATGTTAAAGATCACGCAGCCAAAGCCCATGCCTTATAAATGCCCGTAAATACTGTCTAAAGCCTTCGTGACTCTACACGTGACTCGGCACTCTTTGAGATTCGGATCCAAATCCGGTTGTTTTCGCCAAGTGGCTGCCACTTGGCTCCTAGTATACTACTATCTCGTGGTGGCAACATTTCAAAGAGTGCCGATCGGGCTAGTCCCAGGCAAGTTTCGATGGAATCCAGCTTCATACTAGTCTCAAGTCGGTCTGTGGTCGAATCTTTGGTCATTTACGACGTGTGCCTTCCAAAAAGTCTCGCTTTTCATCCAATTCGACGACATTATCATCAAAAAACCCACAACATTGACTTAAATTCATTTTAAAAAGTCTTGACAGGATGCATAGCTTCAATATCAATTTCCAGTCATACGACACCATTCTTAAGAAGATTTTTTGGAATGGTCGTCATTAAAATTTTTCATCACTCAAGATTAAATATTCTCAAAAGAATCTTAAAAATTGCAGTCAGTCCAATAACTGAATTTCATTATCGCCATTAACCCTATATAAATATATATTTAAATAAAAACGTGTTCACTAAAAAATATATATGCATCCATAAATGTGACACAAGCTGACCATAAAAGCTGAAAAGGCGCAAACATATAATAAAAAATTATTTCCTTTCGTAAACAATGAAAGTGCATTCAGAATGAAAATTTATTGTTCTCACTTGCATTTTGTGTTTGCGTTAAAAAAAAATTCAGCACTGGATAAGAGCTTTGAGCGAACTAATGTCAATAAATATTTTTAAAGATTCTTTTTTTTTATCATATTTCTTACTTTACGTTTATGATCTTATAAGTTGGACAGAATGGTTTTCTTTTTGTTGCAAAAGATGATGTTGGATGTGATGGATATTATCTTGAATCTGACTGCTGATTTTGGGAATTTCGAGCTCAGAGCATTCTATAGTAAGTAAAATACTGTTACTAGAGTGAGTTAATTGTTTATGCAGCAATAAATCTTCAATTTTGTGAAATCTATTTCCGAAAGACACAAGGTGTCGAAATGGCTAAAAGTCTGGCACTAGCCCACCGTGACACTCACTTCAAGACAGATTAGATGAAATCTGATTCCATGACAAATTCAAGTCTGTCTAGGATCCGATTTTTGGCCATTTCTACGTAATGTGCTTTCCATGATTGTCCTTGACTAGAATTTTCACAGATATTCTAATATGCAGCAACAGAATTTTGGTTAAGTAAATGATGGAGCCAGAAAAGTAGTCAGGGCAGAACTTTTTATCTTGGAACTAAAATGGATCACTCAGGCTTCAAAGTCTTCAAGAAGACAACTTACTAATTCTGACTAGTTCAACTGACAAATATCTCTGAGCATAGATCCAACAAGTGTTGCTTGAAGTCCTGGTTTCATCAAATTCTCGAGACCAAGATTGCGACCGATATTAAGCAAAGCCATGGTTTTAACAAATCTTAATGAACACCATATGTCGGTTATTCAATATTAAATCTGGCAACAGGCTGGTAAGACTCTTCATGGATCACCGGATTTAATCCGAATCTTGAGCTAAATTATATTAAATTGGACTGTAGCCGGAGTTTTGATCAATTGACCAATTTGTACTTTTCGGGGAGATTCCTCATCGAAAAGCTTTAAATCAATTAAACGAAAATTTCGAAGAATGTTCTACAATTTCAGAGTATTTTTGATTTTGATGCCTTTTAGCCAAAGGCACTCGACGTGAAAAATTCGGAAATTAGTGTTCCACCAGACTGTCGTTACTCTGGCATTGAGACCAATCAGGCAAAATCCTAACATATTAGATGCATATTGGAATGGGTGAAGGAAGTGCCTTTCAGATAACTCGTTTCGTTGGTACCTTAAACAAGCTTTATAGTAGGCTATTGATGTTAATTACTAATACCATAAGTGAGGTGTTAAGCATTTAATGACAATCCATCGTTTTCTCAATCAAGCTTTAAATCCCAATTCATTCTAAGTATCAAAATCCATGGACATCATCATCTAGAACACACATAAATGCGCCAAACAATTCCCAATTTCTTCAACTTGCAACCTGATTTATCAGCAATGCAATGCACATACAATAAAGATACATTTCTTAAATTCTCTCTTGAGGCCAAAGAGAAATGATTCATGAACATCTGATGGTCTGATGTTGTCTTCATTCAATGAACATTCACTTCACATTTTAACGATTTTTATTTCTCAATTTTTCATCTTTTTTTCGAGAACGGAATTCATTTCTTTAATGAAAGGAGGAACTTTTTGCTGTAGCTGTGTATGATCTTGAAGCGCGGAGTTCATTAACCAGTTCAATCATTAAAGATGAAATTGGGAATGAATTTGCAGAAAAAAAAATGTTATTATTTCGTTCATAATTGAATGTATACGGGAGCATGTTGCATGCTGCATGAACTTTATTTTTTTAATGCCTTGTTTTTCTTGAGAATGACAATTAAAATTTTTTATTGCTCAAAATTGAAGTTAATTAAATTATTAAATTTATAGTTTGGAACAGAAAATACAACAAAACAACAAAAATGGAAAGGATGCCTTCAATTATTGGTTAATGTTGATTTGAATGAAAGTTTAATTTATTGACGGGAGGAATATGTGGAGGAATTTTTTGAGGCTTTCCTTTGTAATTCAGCTTAAACGCTTCCTACATGGTGTACATGGTGATTTCCAATTTTTTATTAATGTTTGGATGTGAGGTGTTTTAATTAAGTATGAGGTTTTGGGGAATTTATGGTCCGAACCGAATAGCACAAGTCGGTTAATTGATCGAAAATTCTGGCATTTGACTGGCATGACTCAAATTCAGCACCAACTCAGAGTCAAGTCAGCCTGGAGTCGGATTTTTGAGCGATCAATTGATTTGTCCGAGTAGCCCGTAAAGAACACGGCTTAATAATGACTCAAAATCCAGCTCCAGGCCGAATTCGATCTAATCAGACCACCTCGAGCCAGAATCTCGATTCTAAACTTTCAAGTATTTTAAAACCATGTGTCTGACGGATACCTTAATAGCACGAGTCTGTTAA
This sequence comes from Chironomus tepperi, assembly GCF_022539635.2. Classification (NCBI taxonomy): domain Eukaryota; kingdom Metazoa; phylum Arthropoda; class Insecta; order Diptera; family Chironomidae; genus Chironomus; species Chironomus tepperi. The sequence continues at coordinate 56,525 of NW_027226525.1, forward strand.
TCGATCCAAATTCGACATCAGATTGAAATGATTTCTGGTACAGTAAACCCGTGTCTGGGGTCAGATTAAGACTTATAAATAACCAAAAATTCCAGCTTCAGGTCGGCTTCAATTGGTCTGAGGCCGGATTACATCAAATCTGATCTAAGGCCATGATTTAGTCATTTTGCCTGAGTTTAGACTTTCAGCCATTTCAAAGCCATATGCCTTAAATTGTTGACTAGGTTGACATGATTCTGGTATAGTAAATCTAAGTTTAAATTAAAATCAAATGCAATACCAGGTCAGAGTCACTTCTGTTTGGCTAGACTTGACACTGGTCTTAGACCGAATTGCTTCTAGTCTGCCCTGAATCAAGAGTCATGCAAGCTTGGGGCCATATTTGGACCATTTCTTCGTCGTGTGCTTTTCGGGTTAATTTAAGTCCATGAAGTCATTTTGTATAAAATGAATCTAAAAGCTTTTAATTATATTTTTCAGATTTTAATCGAATTTTCCAGCTTACTGACTTACTTCGCTGATAATATAAATCAATGATGATCCATAGCCTTCCACAGGTGTTGCATGAATTTGACCTGATTGCTGGCTACCTCTTGCCAATTACCAATACCAAATGTCTCTGTATCTGTCTACAGCTGTCTTCCATAAATTCTTTGGCTGGCCGAATTTTCCAGCAATAAAACTTAAAACCTAATTAAAACAGTCCAAACAGCCCCAAAAAAGTCCACTTCTAGTAAATCATCAACAGTAGCAATATGCCAGCCATAAAATACAATCTGCCAAAAATGATCATCACAACAAAAAAAAGTAATAAGACATCCACATACGCCCCAAGTTGATGATGGCAATAATTGCACTCATAATCCATCCGTACGTAATTTGTGTTTAAAATAAAAATTATTCATTCACATCTTGCACAATAATTTTCCTCCCCAAAATTACCTGCGATCCTTCAATCATACTTAATTTATCATTTTTTTACCGTACCTTATACACACTTTAACTTGATAGAAAGTGTGTACAAAGTCATTTCAATCAACATCAAGAGCTTCAATCATGTATGTCTCGTTGGATTTATCAACACCTTGAAAATAATGGAATTTGGGGACTTTTGGAGTTGATTTTGATTTGGATTTTTGTCATGGATTTCGGAACTCTTTGTGATTTCTTGACGTAAGCATCAATCATGGATTTCCTAAATGCACCTAATAAAATTTCTGTTCCATGGCTAGAATAGCACAAGTCGAGTAAACTAAGGACTACCCGGGAAGTCTCAGTCTCGGTCTCGGCATCGAGCCGCCTCTTAACCCATACTTACTTAGCTCTAGTTCCAAGCCAGATTCGATGAAATCTGGTCTCAAGCCTGAGTAAAGTTGCCCTCGAGTCGGACATTTGGCCACTTCTACACCGTGTGTCTTTCAGATCGGGTAATCGATCAAAAATTGAGTTCAAAGTCTAGACTCTAACTTAGTGCCGTATTCGATTTGAATCTCTGAATCCTGATTTGTGCTACTTGAAATGGTTTGTAGTTGAGCATGCTTGCCTTTTCAGTTTGCTCTGCTCTTGAAAGCACGCTTTTTGCCTGCTAGAATATATTATGTTGTATATGAAGATCTGAGCAACTTTAGTCTTCCTTTTAAGTCAATTTTCTGAAGATGACAAAAGAACGCGAGGATGGCCAAAGAACTCTTGGATATAGGTTGATGATAGAGACAATACGATTTGGTATTGATAATGTGCAAAGGAAACTATGCAATAAAGTAAACTTCAGACGCCACCAAAGAGAAGTCATGGATCACAGTTGATCTTCACGGCCAACGAAGTATGTTAGCAAAGCACTTAGTCTTCCCTGTACTCTCCTCAACTACAAAACATCATAAGTGAATGACCCCTTACATTACATACATTCCAGCTGATAATCAGAATCGCAACAAAATATAAAGGAGAAGAAAATTCCAAAACGAATAAGATGATGATGAATTGATATGTGAAATGAGTTCAGCTTGTGGATAAGGAAGTTACTGGCTAGTACGCAAAGAGAAAGAACAGAAAGAAATGAAAGGAAAGGTTAACAATGCGCTGAGCCCTTGAAAGACAATCAAAATGTAATAAACGTAAAGAAGGCTGACACCGAAACTAAGTTTTGACTTTAACAATTGAAAATTTTTCGATATCAAAATAAATATGAATTCAATTGACCATGGATAATTCATTTAATATGCATTACAAGAACTGAATGTGTCGATGATTTTGTCTTCTTCTTAATTCACATCCAACAAAAGGTTGATGTGTTGCTGTGCATATATGTGAGACACTTTTTCTTTACTTTTTTTTTGTGCCTTCCTTTGTTTCTTCAGTCTCACCTTTTTTTGCTAATGTCCATCGATAATCTTTCATGGTGTGAAAAAGAGAAGTGTCAAAACAGAAGATAAAGAATAAATACCTGCATCAGCATTTTGTTTAAGCTCAATGTAATTTTTATACTTTTTGCCTTCTTTCTTCTTGTTCTGTTTCTTCCTTACGCCATTGAGCATCTCAAATTGATTGTATTCAAGATCACACGAATTTATGTACACAAATACATCACACACTTTGAAGTTCAATCACGAGTATGGACATTGTATGGACAGTTGTGAGATGTGGGATTTATGGGGTTAAGGAACGCATTTTTTTTGCTTACTTAACTCATTGGCTGTTCAGATCAATTGTGATCCATACTTACTTACTTACTTTCTTGACTGGGGCTACTAGGACCCATTGACGCGCGTATGATTGTCTGAAGACAGCTCTATGCTAGAAATCTTTTGTCAGTTCGGGATATTAAGGAATTTAGCTTCTTTTTCAACACATCCAATCCAGGAATTCTTCGAATTGTGACCTATAGTCTAAATATTTTAGGATGACTTTTTACTGACTATCTGTCGACGCAAGAGCACAATCATATTTTAGATGCGACCTCTGACTGGGTTCAGAGGCTTGAAATTTTTGGATAGGATGGTACTCAAAAATTTAGGACAAAATCTGGCTAATTGAACGATTTTGTCTTTAACTCATACTTCGTGAAACTTTATTGACTGCCTATTGTCATCACCAAATGCAATATTATCTTTATGAGCAGCCTTTTTCTAACAGTTCTTTGAATGTAAAAAGAACCCTCCCATGCAGACTCTGTGTCCTTTTGCAGGCATGACAAGCTTTGGCTTCGAGTCCGATTCGATCAAATTCAGCCTCTTACTACAGTCTGGCTTGAGCACACTTCTATGCGACTTTTATCCTCGTAACATTAGAGGTTTAAAATTCGTTGATTTGATATTAATAGGATGTCGGCTTGATAGTTCAACGTAACCAACAGAACCATAGTACTGTTTCCATAGTCTCACTAACTTGAAGTGGGAATTCTTGTCGATCAGACAAAAATAGGTTCAAATTAGACATAAACTCACAAAAAAATCATGCAAAATAGCCGGTCTGGGACATCAACTGGCATTCCACTAAGGCGTCCTCCAAATGCTCCAAACTTCCAATTAAGGCCAGTCAATTCTATTTCATGACATCAAAACAAAAGCTGGACATTCTGGACAGTCTCATCATCTCCCATTCCCACAAAAATACCAGCTAAATGCAGAGGATAAAGAGAAACAAATTATTGAAGAATCATTCAAATTTGTTACAGAAAATTACATTTCTTCTTCATTTCTGCACATGCATATTCGCACAAAGGTATTGTTCACATTATTTCAAAGAAGGCAAATGACAATCAAACAGTAATAACAAAAACAACAGAGAGGAAATTAACATTTGTGTTGTGTGCCTTTTTATAATATTAAAATTGCAAACAAATAGAGGATGTGATGATGATTTGCAAGAATTGACTGTCTACTGCTTAAATGGATGGTTGCATGAACTGGATGGATGAGGATTAGAGGCATAGGTAAGGACTATTGTAGACCTCCTAGGCTCTAAAGTCATCAATTCATTAATATGAAGTACATTTTTATAGCTAAAAGCATTAAAGCCAATAAAGCTTGACAATTGAATGAATAAACTCAAAATTTTAATTCGTACTTCCGTTTACATTAGCCTACAATTAGCCATCAACCGCCCATGAAAAGCCTCATAAATGAGTCTTAATCGTTTCGACAGAAAATCTTCACCTTTAGCAGTTGCCTATAAGTGTCATCGACACACATATTATTTATATTTTATATTAATGTTCAGGTCTACTGTATGCACACAATATAAAACAAATCCACATCAATTGGAAAGATAATTTATTTATTTATAAACATCTTCGCTCTTTTATTCTTCTGCATTTTTGTGCTGTGTGTCGTTGGTTTTTTACTGTATCTACTCATTCTTTAACAATTGCTGATCGTCTTTTGTGCATTTTGCAAACAAAAAAATGTAGAGTTTTTGATTTTTTGTTGGATGTCTTTTGTGGATGGTGGATGACACTGTTGGTTTTTGCTTTCAATTGCGCATAGTTACTAAAAATTTTTTGGGAACATGGCTGAATATATCTAGGAAAGCATACGGCGTAGAAATGGATAAAAATTCGACTCAAGGCTTGCTTGACTCTTGCTTCATGGCAGATTCTATATGATCCGACCTCAGGACATAGTCAAGTAAGACTGGTGACGGATTTTCGGCCATTTCTACATCGTGTGCTATTCGGGTATATTGTATGAAGTATCAATTCAAAAGATCGTCTTGAACATCATTCCGTTAGGATGCAATAAATGAGCAGTCTCGTGATCTTCAAGGCTCGTCAAGCCATCTTGCTGTTTACTCGTTGATTAGGTAGTTCCTACTCGAAAGGCTCGATAAAGAAAATGTAAAAACCGATCCCAAGTTGGCTTGTTTCTGTACTTAATCTGGATTTCACTGCATCTGGTCTATGCTAGAATCATGTCGGCTCAAAATCGAATTTAACCGAATCTTACCAAGGCCAACTTCACGTTGACTTAAAGACCAAATTTTACTAAATCCAGCCCATATCAAAATCAGGTCGGCTTGTACCTGAATTTCACCAAATCTAGCCCAGATTTGACACATACCAATATGAAGCCAAATTTCAACGAATCTGACCAAAGCCAGAAACATGCAAGCCTGAAGTAGAATTTTACTGAATCTAGCACTGACTAGAAGAATGCCGGCCTGAATTCAATTTCACAGAATCTAGCCCAGACCTTGATAGTGCAGTCTTGAAAACAGATTTTACCGAATCTGAATCCAGGTCATAATCATGCTGGGATGGAGCCGAATTTCATTAAATTAGGAAAAGGCCAGAATCATGTCGTCTGACATTGAATACGGAATCTGTCCCAGATCAGGATCATACTGACCTGAAGAAGAATCCAACCGAATCTGACAGAGACCAGAATCGTGCCGACTTGAACCAGAATTTTATAATGTCAATCTGAAGTCGGATTTTGTGCTTATTGTATGTGTTGTGTCTTCTAAACTGCGACCAGATTGTGTCAATCAACATAAGATGTAAATGGTCTTTAGGTCGATTCCTGATCAGGCCGAGAAAAAATAAATGATGTGAACTTAAAGCTAAGTTACGCCTCAGTGACTTCAGTGTCTTTTTTCACCACAGAAACGCACTATCAACCCATCAATCTCCAATAATCATCTCAACTTAGAATTATTTTAGCTGATGGACTATTGAATTGACGGATTTCTATCGTCAATCCACATTCATTTCATCATTCAATTCGTCCACCTCCTTTCCAATTCCATACAATTCCATTTCAAGCCGGGTGTTTGTTTTCTAAATTACAGAAATCAATCTTTAAGGCTGAATGATACAGATTTTGTTCTTCTTCTTCTTCATCAACAATCGTCTTCATGTCAATACCATTTATGTGCTCAAAGATGAACATCACTTACTGTTTTGTGCTGCCAATTGGGAATTTTTTTCTTTTTCATCTTCTTTGCTGTAATTTTTCGCTTATAATGCAATTGAAATGGTCGAGAGTAAGTGAGATGGAGATAATTGCATGATATCGTAAAATTGGTGATGTGTGATGTGAATAAATCTATGGCATATGAAATTTAATGTCTATAGATAAATAATATTGATATGAATCTTAATGATATTAAATTGAAATGATATGAAATTGCTGGGATGTTGTTAAGAATAAAATGTATTAAGTGGAGCACGTTGTTATGAATTAAAGAACGATAGATTGATGGGATTAATTGGACTTGTGAATGTGAATTGTAGAGATGTTGTTTATTGTGATTGTTGATGGGTCAATATTTACTTGAGGAAATTATTAATAAGTGGATGTTGATGTCTGTTGGGAGTTTGCTTGACTTACATTTTTATTGATTATGGCACGATGGTAAGGGAATTGATTTTTGATGCTTATTCAATATGGAGCTGACTTACTCTTATAAGGTGCTATGCATTAATTATGCGGAGAATTTTTGGATTTGGTCCTTTTCAAACGCGGAAAGCATTATTTTGAGGAAAAATCGTTTAGAGAACAAATGCAAAAATCAAACTAGCTTATGAATTCTAAACTCATGATACAAATTGGTCAATCAATCTACAATTCGACAATATTTGGGACTCGACTTGTTCGAATTTTGGTTTAATCGCGAATATTTCAAGTCAGGTCCAAGGCATCCTAGTATAAATTTTTGGATAATTAACTAAATAATTGCTATTCTGGTTCTATATATATTTATAGGATTAATTTGACGTTTATTGTGCATAGATAATGTGTTTAATGCATTCAGGAATTATTCGATCTTGGATATTGAATTTCAAGTTTTTATAGAATCTCCTTCTCTTACTTATTTTTACTTCCTCTGTAGATCCATAAGGGGCCAAATACACGCATTTGAGTTCGTCAAACACTGAATCTA